>NC_138778.1:142395277-142555277 GCF_965119305.1 Pelophylax lessonae
ATTATAACTGCGGCGGGCGGTCCAGAAGCGGTTAGGAATGCTTTTAGAAATAGAAGTGTTAACAGTTTATTTTTTATTAATTACCAAAATGGAAAGTAAATGAACAGGAGAGAAATCCAAATCAAATCAGTATTTGGTGTGACCACCCTTTGCCTTCAAACCAGCATTAATTCTTTTAGGTATATTTGCACACAGTTTTTGAAGAAACTCGGCAGGTAGGTTGTTCCAAACATCTTGGAGAACTAACCACAGAACTTCTGTGGATGTAGGCTGCCTCAAATCCTTCTGTCTCTTCATGTAATCCCAGAAACAGACACAGCGAGGTTGAGATCAGGGCTCTGTGGAGGCCAAACCATCACTTCCAGGACTCCTTGTTCTTTTTCACCGAAGATAGTTCTTAATGACATTAGCTGTATGTTTGGGGTTGTTTGTGTTTGGTGTCTACTTTCAGTGTAAAGAAGAACAAGGAGTCCTGGAAATGATGGTTTGGAAACCACAGAGCCCTGATCTCCTCATTATTGAGTCTGTATGGGATTACATAAAGAGAAGGGTTTCAGGCAGCCTACATCCAGAGAAGATCTGTGGTTAGTTATCCAAGATGTTTGGAACAACCTACCTACTGAGTTCCTTTAAAAACAGTGTGGAAGTGTACCTAGAAAAATTGATGCTGTTTTGAAGGCAAAGGCTGGTCACACCAAATATTGATTTAAATGTTTCTTCATTTTGATCGCTTTGTATTTTGTACATTTATAAAAATACTTTATGTATCTATTAAAATATATATTTTTAAAAGCAGGACTACAGCATGTTTTCACACCTGTCTAAAACTTTTGCACTTTTGTAAAACTAAATAAAAACCTAATCAATCTCATATAAGCTTTAACATCTTAAAGCCAATGCCAGTATTTTAATTATATTTTTTTGAGAAATACTTCCTGAAGGTTGCTATGGAGGCGCCTCCTGTTATAGGGTGACAATGCTCTGTACCTGTCTTCTAATTGTTCTCCTGCGTTGTCACCCTATATTATTAGAAGCTACAAATGGGTATGCTGATCCTCATTGCGTAGGCATGTTCCACTATTAGTAAAAAAGAATAGCGCAACCATGCAAAAGAAATGACTATTAAATATGGAGACAATCCATAAATAAAAATGGGGATTTGGTCCCACCATATGGCCATATCGTGCTCAAGCTCACCACTGCATCAAAGTACCCCATTATCAGTGGGTCCTACACTATCCATAAAAATGATAGTCATTGATAGTCATTTCTTTTGCATGTGTGCGCTATTCTTTTTTAATATACATGTTGCTTGGTCCATAGCTGCACCGGCTTTAGATATACATGTTCAGGGTTTGCTCCCCCAATTTTTTGCTTGTTTATTATGTTCCACTATTGTAGCCATAATTAAACCTGCCCTGAGAAGTGTCATGCAGCCATTGCTTTGGTGCTTCTAGATAGGAAGTAGTTGCAACTAGTCTGCAGGCGATCAGTGGAGTGAGTATGTAACAAAGGATGAAAGAAAATTGAAAGGGTTTTACTAACATTAGTATATGATACACAGCACTTAAGCAAATGAAATGTCCTTCAGTTAGGGATATACTTTAGCCACTTTAAGACCGGAAGGATTTACCCCCTTCCTGACCAGGTCCTATTTTGTGATTCGGCACTGGGTTACTTTAACAGACAGTTGGGCGGTTGTACGACACTCTACACAAATTAAATTTACATCCTTTTTTTCTCACAAACAGAGCTTTCTTTTGGTGGTATTTGATCACCTGTGCGATTTTTTTATTTTTTGCGCTATAAACATAAAAGGAGCGATAATTTTGAAAAAAAATATATATATATTCTTTCACATTCTGCTATTTGACATTCTCAAAAAAAAATTAAAAATCTAAATTTGTTAACATTTTAGACCAATTTGTTTTCTGCTACATATGTTTGGTAAAAAAAATCGTAATAAACGTATTTTGATTGGTTTGCGCAAAAGTTATCGCGTTTCCGAACTACGGGAAAGATTTCTGTCATTTTATTTATTTATTGTTTTTACTAGTAATGGCGGCGATCTGTGATTTTTTTACGGGACTGCGACATTGCGGCGGACAGATCGGACCCCTGACTGACATTTATGACACTTTTGGGGGGACCAGGGACACTAATACAGTAATCAGTGCTAAAAATATGCACTGTTACTGTAATAATGCCATTGGCAGGGAAGGGGTTAACCCTGTGGGTGATCAAGGGGTTAAATGTGAGCCTAGGGGAGTGATTCTAACTGTGGGGGGGGGGGGGGCATGGCTTCTGAAATGACAATAGAGACATGTGATCCTATATAGCGGGATCACATGATCTCTATGATCATCCCAGGGAGAAGAACGAACGGCTATGTTTACAACAGCCGACCGTCCTTCTCTCTCAGCGGGGAGCGATCGCAGGTGTCAGGCGGCAATCAGAGCTGCCTGACAGGCATCGGCTTCCACGCTGACGAGCGGGGGCGGGAGCACGCCCCCTAGACTCCCGAGAGCCAGCGCCGTACATGTACGGCGATTTGGCCAGGAGTGGCTGCCTGCCGCAGTACATCTGCGGCGGGCGGTCGTAAGGTGGTTAATTAGAATACCTGACCAAATTGCTGCATGCTTGTAATGAAATGAAGAGATGAAGAAATGACTGACTGAAAGCTTCTCTACAGACTCCTCCTTCAAGCTGGTATTGAGATTAACAAGGTGACAAAAATGGGCACCGCTTTGCATGAAGCATCGCTTTGTGGAAAGACGGAGATTGTGAAACTGCTAATAGAGGTAAGGAAGTAAAATGGTAAATAACAGAGATAGCCGCTATTGGTTAATTACAAGGACAGTAGGAGTAAGCCAGCTCTGTTCTTTTCTCCTAGAACGGCATAGATGTAAATGTTCGCAACACATACAATCAGACCGCCCTGGATATTGTCAACCAGTTCACCACTACCCATGCCAGCACCGACATCAAACAACTTCTAAGAGGTACTTTTATACACTGTGGGTAGGTGATTGCTGTGTAATCAATCTGAAATCCTCAATCGCACTCGTTAAATGCAGTGCTTTAGGTGTGTCACAGTTACATACAGCAGTAGGAAAAAGCCCAGTTTCCCATTGCCATCCTATAGGGATTCAGCACAGCTTTCTGATAAGCTGCTACTTTGTGTACTGTGCATGCAGCCACAACTGGGGCAATATATAGCGTGAGAACCAATCCAAAGACTACAGGACAAGTGCTGTAAAATACACTAGATTACAGAAAATATTGGAACACCTGCCTTTACACTCACATTTACCGAAACTTTAATGGCATCCCCGTCTTAATCAGTATGGTTCAATATGGAGTTGTCCCACCCTTTGCAGCTATAACAGCTTCAACTCTTCTGGGAAGTCTGTCCACAAGGTTTAGGAGTGTGTCTGTGGGAATGTTTGACCATTCTTCCAGAAGAGCATTGATCAGGCACTGATCCCAAATTTGTTCTATCAGTTTAGGCCAGTCAAGTTCCTCCACCCCAGACTCACTGATTCCTGTCTTTATGGACCTTGCTTTGTGCAGTGGTGCGCAGTCATGTTGGAACAGGAAGGGGCTATCCTCAAACTGTCCCCGCAAAGTTGGGAGCAGGAAATGGTCCAAAATGTCTTGGTATGCTGACACCTTAAGAGTTCCCTTCTTTGGAACGCAGGGGTCAAGCCTCATGTTGGAACAGGAAGGGGAAAACCCGACACTATTCCCACAAAGTTGGGAGCAGGAAATTTTCCAAAATGTCTTGGTATGCTGACGCCTTAAGAGTTCTCTTCATTGGAACTAAGGGCCCAACCCCTGAAAAACAACCCCACACCATAATCCCTCTCCTTCAAATATTTTGGACCAGTGGACAAATCAAGGTTCGTAAAGACCTGGATTAGCGAGTTTGGGATGAAGGAACTAAACGGGCCTGCACAGAGTCCTCACCCCAACCCCACACAACACTTTTGAGATGAATTAGAGCATAGACTGCGAGCCAGGCCTTCTTAACCAACATTATCCAACAAATGTGCTTCTGGAAAAATGGTCAAACATTCCCATAGACCTTAATCCTAAACCTTGTGGACAGCCTTCCCAGAAGAGTTGAAGCTGTTATAGCTGCAAAGGGTGGGACAACTCAATATTGAACCCTACAGACTAAGACTGGGATGCCATTAAAGTTCATGTGCGTGTAAAGGCAGGTGTCAATACTTTTGATAATATAGTGTATGTGCAAAGTAATTTGATGAAACTAGTGCAACCCTAAAATACGCTTACACCTTTAACACTGTTTAATTAAAAAAATAAACTACATTTTATGCATTTTTTACAAAAAATTGATGCCACGTTTCCTTTTTCTTACTATTCATTTGAAATCTTTACCTTTTTAAAAAATATAGTGTGTTTAACCAAAACTTTTTTCTTTAGTTTTGGATAGGTAGGGTTAAAACACCTACTGCTATCTTATTTTCCCTCATTTATTGTCATGGTGATAATGGTTTTACGAAACGGGAAGTGTGGTCTCTGCACACTGTCTATGGGGAGCCACACCCACACTGCTGTCAAATTGGGAGCCCCTATTGATATGAATGGGACTGCCTGATGCGGGGATGCACAGAATGCCTCTGCATCCCCGTGCAGGCAAACCTAGTTCTTGCGCAGGCATACGTTTAAGTACCCCCCTGTGAATGAGGACTTAAACTTTGCATTAGGGATTGGTTCAATGCACAATGGATCTCTTTTCAAAATGTGGCTAAGCAGCCACTGTCATGGGTTCAGTAGGTGATCCTGTCACCTCATGAATGCCTGTTTTTTTCTGCCGAACCGTTTATTCCTGGACCATGACACAGCCCTAGGCCAAATGGATTGGCTCCCGATTGTGGCATTGCCCTATTGACTTGAATGCCAGAAGTTGACAGGCGGTACCTGGGGGTAGGTTGTTAAATTTGCTGCAGCCATGATGCAAAGCATCACAGTCATGGCATGTGAACAGCCTCCCCCTTAGCCTTTAGGCTGGCGGCTTAGGGGCCCTTGTGAAAGATACCCATAAGCAGCTAGAGTGGTCAAGGATGGCCTAATTTTAGAGCCATTTTCAGTGTTTCACTATCAATTAATAAAAATAAGAAAGGGTGCTAAATCCTAATAGTGCAATCATGAATAATCAAATGGTAAATAATGTGGCATGAAAACAACTAATCATGCAGTGAATAAATTATGAGCAAACATATCTTTGAGAAAGATCAATCATATGAAAATGATATAATGAAATAAGTGCAAAATCCAGTGTTAGGTGAACATAAAAATGTCCTTTCAATGAAAAAGTCCTTTTCAATATTAAACAAGAGTGTCCATATGCTCCAAAAAACTGTAGAAGTAGTGTTGATTGATGAAACCCACCACGAAGCACTAACACTTAGATTACGCTTCTTACCAGATAGCATAGACCATAAATTATAATGGTCATAAAAGCACAATATAACCCGGCATCTGAGATAGGCGGTGGCTGCTCAGCAGCAGCTCTAAATGGATCGGGAATAAAAAAAATTAACAAACATAGTGAAGGCTGCTAACATTTAAGTTTATTTTAAATATATAAAAAGTACCTTGGATGGGTTTTAAACAGGCACAAACAAATAAAAAAACAGCAAACAGCCAGCTCTTGAGAAAGGAACGCCGTGAGTGACGGCTAAGCAAGCGTGATGTCTTCAGTAACAGCCAATCCCGACGCGTTTTGTCATCGGTGACGTCTTCCCAGGTGCAGGCCGAATGTCACTAACAATTGGTTATGCAACACTGTACCCAAATTAATTTTAGATCCAGTCTTTAGCTGGTTATAACTTTCTTTTTGTTTAGGAACCACTGGGTTTTTTGACTGTATGAAGAAAAAAAGTCCAAGCATTTTGAAAGACTTTGCCATATTTTCTGAAAATGCCAGGACAGTTTGAAAACCCTCCAAATGATCCTTTTTAAGCAAAGTAGGTAATACCAAGGGTGTAGGAAGTGAAGGGGTTATTGTACAAAATACATTCCTCCACTGTATTCTGCCAGTGTCTAGTTCACCTCTATGAGTACAATGTCCCGGCAGGGTTGAGGGGGTCCTCCATCCCCCTTATTTGTGTGGATGGAGGACCCCTCCCCAACCCTGCCAGGACAATGTATTCATAGAGGGGCACTTGACATTGTCAGAATACGCAGCAATTTGGTTCCCGATTGATGGTCACACACGGAAGAAAATTTAGCCGGTCTCTACTGAATCAGCCATATTTTGATCAATGTGGGGTCAGCTTAATGTCCAGAGTCAGCTTTGATAGCAAAGAAGGCTGTATAGTCAGTGGGACATCTCTTATAGGATAGCCCATGGGACTCAAAATACGAATATGAAGTATTAATATTACTTTAATACTACACATATGCTAATACAATCTTCTAAAACAAAAATCACATTGACAAAAATATTCCCAACCTCTACTTACAGAGGCATCCGGGATTCTCAAAGTTCGAGCTCTGAAGGATTTCTGGAATACCCATGATCCAACTGCTCTAAATATTCGAGCTGGAGACCTGATAACGGTAATCGCAACTTTTTCTGTGCTTTTTTGATTACATTATTATCTTCCCACCGAGTGCCAAGTTCCTATTAACCTGCTGTTTTTTAAAATGTCCTCTCTGCAGGTGCTGGAACAACATGCAGATGGCCGATGGAAAGGTCATATCCATGACGCCCAAAAAGGGACCGATCGGGTGGGCTTCTTCCCACCAGCAATCGTAGAGGTCATTAGTAAAAGGCTTGGTGAGAACTTTGCTGGAATGAGTTTGGCTGTCAAACAGATAAGCAGTGATTATGTATTGCTTAAAGTGGAACCTGGCAAAGGAACATTTTGCATTTCCAATGAAATTTCATAAAAACGGTAACCCTTTCCAAACAGATTCTACTTGTGCCTTCGTGATTTTACCAGCCAAGCACATAAAGATATTATTAAAATATTGGGTTAAACATTGACATGAAGACACTCCAGCCACATCACGAAGAGACTCCCCAAGATTTGGTATGGTGTGTAAGAGGGCCGAGTGTCTGTTAACTGTGCCTCTTTTTTAAAGCAGAACAAAATTCTCCTAACTTTACAGACATTTTAGCTTCTTTTTGATCTGCAGTTACCATGGTGCTGCACATGTGATCAGTTTAATCATTACATGGCTTGACTTTTCAGTTGAGAACACAAACAACTGTGACCGTTATCATTCACGGCATGCCTTGAATATAACTGTTTTGGAAAACCGTTACTTAATTAATTTAGTTCCACTTTAAAACACTATGTTGCTTCCTTTATTAGCCTTCAATTTACTCTACTCTTTGCTCTAGTTATTAACTTAACCTTTGTTCTTTAGGATCCACCCTATCCCGTAACACCACTATACCTTCTCATCAGCGCTTGTCAAAGCCACCAGTGCATTTACCCAGTCAATACGTTACAGTAACTGGAGTTGGCATAAGTCCTGAGCTAACCGGAGGTGAGTAGGGGTGCATGGAGGGACTTTCTCACTGAACTGCGCTCTTAACCACTTGACCTCCTGAAGATTTACCGCCCTTCCTGACGAGGCCATTTTTGCGATACGACACTGCGTTACTTTAACTGACAATTGCACGGTCATGCAACAATGTACCCAAATAAAATGTGTTATTTTTTCCCACAAATAGAGCTTTCTTTTGGTGGTATTTGATCACTGCGTTTTGTTTTTTGTTTTTTGCGCTATAAACAAATTTCTTTAAAAATCTAGGCCAATATGTATTCTGCTACATATTTTTGGTTAAAAAAAAAAATCCCGAAAAGTGTATATTGATTGGTTTATGCGAACGTTATAGTGTCTACAAAACTATGGGATATATTTATGGAATTTCTATTTATTATACTAGTAATGGCGACGATCAGCGACATATAGCGGCACTGTGATATTGCAGTGGACAATCAGACACTACTTGACACTTTGTGGGAACCAGTGACACTAATACAGTGATCAGTGCTAAAAATTCGCACTGTCACTTTACTGATGACAGTGGCTGGGAAAGGGATAAACATCTAGAGTGATCAAAGGGTTGTGTAGTGTACTGTGTTAGGTTATTTTACTAGGGGAAGAGATTGATTCCATTCCTTCGCCCGTCAGAATGGAGATCTGCCTTGTTTACATAGGCAGATCTCTGTTCTGTGTGTATTACAGACGATTGGTGGATGCCGACGGACATCCAGTGCCCAGCACCTGTAGATCAGTTTCTGCTGTGAATAATCACAGCAGAAGCAGAGTGCCCCTTGCAGGCGGAAGTGCAGAATCACACAGGAGAGCCACACTGTAGCAGTAAACTGCTATGGGGCGGTCTTAAAGTGTTTAAAGTGTATGAAAAGTATGCTGTTATTTGCTTTCTTCTCTTCTGGTAAATAACCTTCTGTTAAAAGGTTGGTGAGTGAAAAAAACCTTTTGATCCTGCCAGAAATCCAGAGGTCTTGTAACTTTCTGTGCTCTGCACTAGGGGTCTCCAAACTATGGAATGTGGGCCAAATCTGGCCCACTACAACATTTCATTTGGCACACAGCTAGGGTCATGTTCCCCCGTTGTGCTTTCTGTAAGTCAGTTGCTGTGATTGCTGGCGTCCTAGAAACCAATGAAGGGCTTGCCCCAGCAGGACAGTGGACCTTCTTCTCTCCATATATGCTCCGCTTCCCAGTTTCTGAACTGCTGCTACACTGACTACATCCATGCTGAAGGCACAGTAAGAGCGGGCCACTGATAGGTAATCTGATGTAAGGGAGGCTTTGATGGGGACACTGATGTAAGGGGGATCTGATAGAAAATTTGATGTAAGAGGGCTTCTAATGGGGACCCTGTTGTAAGGGGGGTTCTGATGGGAATTCTGATGTAAGCGGGGGCTTTAATGAGGACCTTGATGTAAAGGGGGGCTCTGATGGGGAGCCTGATGTATGGGGGGACTCTGATTTAAGGGGATTTTCTAAGGTAGACTCTGATGTAAGGGGCCTCTGATGGCAGCCCTGGTGTAAGGGGGCTCTGGTGGGTACCCTGATGTAAAGGGGCTCTGGTGGGGACCCTAATGAAAGGGGGGCTGTAATGGGGACCCTGATGTAAAGCAAAACTTTAATGAGGACCTTGATGTAAAGGGCGGCTCTGATGGGGACCCTGGTGTATGGGGGACCCTGATTTGAGGGGTCGGGGGGGGGGCACTAAGGTAGATTTTGATGTAAAGGGCCTCTGATGGCAAATCCTGATGTAAGGGGGCCCTGGTGGGGACTTTGATTGTAAGGGGGCTGTTTTGGGGATCCTGATGTAGGGGGGCTTTGGTGGGGACCCTGATGTAAGTGGGGCTGTGATGAGGACCCTGATGTAAGGGGGCTCTGATGGAGGACCATGCTGTAAGGGGGGCTCTGATGGGGGGGGCCATAAGTGGGACTCTGATGAAGACCCTAAAGTAAAACCTATCCATTCACTTATTAATTTATAATAATTTTCCTTTTTTTGGCCTATGAACACCTATATAATATATAATGTGGCACTCATACGGAAAAGTTTGAAGACCCCCTACTCTATACCTTTCCTGCACTACAATATCAAGCAGCGTTATCAGTCCTGCCCAGTACATGAATAGACCACAGAAGCCCCATTTCTCCTATGTTATAAAGATGAGGGGAAGTGATCTGTATTCTCAACCAGGAATGTATGGCCTAGGACAGTGATGGTGAACCTTGGCACCCCAGATGTTTTGGAACTACATTTCCCATGATGCTCAACTACACTGCAGAGTGCATGAGCATCATGGAAAATATAGTTCCAAAACATCTAGGGTGCCAAGGTTCGCCATCACTGGCCTAGGATGACAACACTACAAATACAGTACAGTTACCCTAGGGCAGGAATTTTGTTACTGGCAGGATCAACAGGTGAAAGTGAAAGGAATAAAAACGTTTTAAAAACACACTACAGCTGCTGTATGGAGTTTTTATTCTTGACAGATAATGACATATCTTAAACAGATAGGTGATTTCATTTTGTCTCTGCGTTAACCCTAGCTGGTGATCGGCACAGTGTGGGCAGTGAAGGGAGTCTGGGCAGTGTACGCAGTGCTGGGAGTGGCCAGAGCTGTGAGGGGAGTGGCTTAAGCTCCGCTCTACTCATAGAAAATGCTCAGGTAAGTAAAGTACAACCATATATCTTGTAATCAGGGACTGTGTTGCTGTCTGCCAGGGGTTCACTGGCTCCTTTTTGCTTCTCTTGTTTCAGAATCTTCATGTTGGCTATGAGGATCACCAGAACAGAATACCTGCTGGTGAGGGTCATTGTTATATGTTACATTTCTAATTCTGCATGGATTTGTGTCCTTTATTGTCCCTGTAAAGTGGTGGCCTTTCCTATTATTTTACCAATAATAAGTCATTCTTTTCAGGCACTGTGCCAGGTCATGTGGGACATACAGGTCACACAGTGGAGAAAGACCCAAATGTCTATCTACAAGGAAAGGTAATTGATTATAGTACAATGCAGCGTCTGTGGTTTATCTCTTTAGCATGATTTCCTTGTATTTACATGATTACTTTGTTGCAGGTATTTATTATATCTCAGAGATCATATGACCCCCCCCTTGAAAATGCCTATATTTGCTTTTCTTTGATTAGCAGCACCTTCTTTGTTCAGCCATCATCCAGGATGACAATCAACTTCCGAGACTGAGATGTTGGCGAAGAGATGATACAGTCATGTAAATACTGGTGTCTGTGCCATTCCTGGTTGGGTTTACCAATGTGTGACAGATTAGTCCCTGCTGTGCAGCCTCTCTCCTTGTGCCTAAAGTGGGGTACACACTAGTAGAAAATCTGCCGAAAATTCCCTTCCGAGGTAAAATCGTCTGATTTTCGCCTAGTGTGTACACAACTTTCAACAGTTGATGCCGACATTTTCAACGAAAAAAAAAAACGGAGGGAAAAACACCAAAATTTTTATCGTCTGTCCCCAGGCCACCAATTTTCATTTAATGTGTATGCGTTACGTCCGTGAAAAATCAGATACGAAAGACCACGCATGATCGGAAGTTGCTGACGACCCGGAAGTCTAGGAACAAATGTCCCAAAAAAAAAAAAATCGGAAGAGAAATTTTGTGAACATTTATGCACTGTCAACTAAAAACAGTTATGAACGCTGAGCATGAGAGAGAAAAATCAGAGGATATTTTGTCCGATTTCCATCAAGTGTGTATGGGCCGTAAGGGTCCTTTCACACGGACGAACCGATCACATCCGCCTGTCAGTTTTTTAGGCGGATCTGATCGGATCCTCCATGCATCCCTATGGGGCAGCGGATGTCAGTGGAGACATCTCCGCTGACACCCACTGCCATCCGCATCCGATCCTGTCCGTCAAATCCAGATGGATGGAAACCCTATTTTCCATCCATCCAGGGGATCGGATCAGATGAGAGCAGACAGGCAGTCCGCTCTCATCCGATTCCCCCATAGAGAGCAGTGGGGATCTGACACCTCCTTCTCCGCACATAGTGCGGAGAGGGAGCTGTCACCTGCCTGCTCAGCGGGGATCAGTGTTTTGATCCCCCGCTGAGCAGAACGGCTCCGCCTACGGAGGCGGACCGTGTGAAAGGAGCCTTACTGCAAAACTACAATTCTGCAGTATGATCGTAGTGGGGAGGAGACTGATGACATCTTCAGCTGGAAAACATCACATGGAGCTCAAGGCTGTTTTGTTTATAAAAGCTGGAACTGCAGCTATTAAATTTCTGAAGGGAAATTAGTCTTATTTTTAAATTTTTTACATATCTGGTTTCTGTGTAAACTCTATGGGGCAGTCAAATTACAACCCACATTCCAAAACAGTTAGGACGCTGTGTAAAATCTACATAAAATCAGAATACAATGGTTTGCAAATCTAGTGAATCCATATTTAATTCACAATAGAAAATAGAAAACATATCAGATGTTTAAGAGTCGGTTCACACTATGGCGACACGACTTCGGGGGCGACTAATGAAGTCGCCGTGCACCGTGACTTTGGTGCGACTTGCACGGACTTCACATAATGGAAGTCAATGCAAGTCGCTCCGACTTCGGTCAAAAGTAGTGCAGGAACCTTTTTCTAAGTTGGAGCGACTTTAGTCGTTCCTATTAGAACGGTTTCCATAGCACAGAATGGAGCACGACTTGTCAGGCGACCAAGTCGCCTGACTAGTCACGGTAGTGTGAACCGGCAGTAAACCGACAAAATGTACTATTTTAAAAATAATGTAATTTGAAATGGATGGCAGTAACACGTCTCCAAAAAGTTGGGACAGGGCCATGTTTAGCATGGTGTAGCATCGCCTCTTTTAACAACACTCTGTAAAATGTCTGGGAACTGAGGAGACTAGTTGCTGGAATTTTAGAAGAAGTATGTTGTCCCAGTCTTGCCTGATATAGGATTCTAACTGTTAAAAAAATTCAACAAAAATGATGTAGAAGTGTTAGTTTCAAGATGCACCCAATATTTTCCATTGGTGAAAGGTCTGGACTGTAGGCAGGCCAGTTAAGCACTCAGACTCTTCTACTAGGAAGCAGTGCTGTTGTCATAGATGCAGTATGCTATTTAGCATTGCCCTGCGGAAATATGCAAGACCTTCCCTGAAAAAGACATCTGTATATGCTGCTCTAAAACCTGGATATATCTTTCAGCATTGATGGTTCCTTTGCAAATGTATAGAAAAAACAAGTCGCGCTGAGTGATATGGAATAAACAAATCAATGTCCAACAATCAAATGTCCCAAAATAAACTTGAATAGTAAATGGTGTAGAAAAACGAGAATCTTGAACAGCCTCCAAGGTTTCTTAGGAAATGTGCTTACCGAACGAACAATAAAAATCTGCGAGATTCATATGTCGAGGTGTATTCACAAGCCAGGGAGATTAACTGGAGATCATGTGCCAGGATCCTCAATGGGTGATGTCATATAATAAACATGAAAGAAAAATTCTCCATAGTGTGATACCGTACAGAAATTGAGTGAAATATAATGATCAACTGTATGAATCAGATTGGATTCCACCACCAAGTGCGTGCAAATCCTTTACCAAATGTGCAGCAGCTTACCAAATAAAAGATTAAGCCAGTGAATACCCAGTGTTAGGAAAAGATAAGGGGGAAACCACCACCGAATGTGAAGCCTCTTACCAAATGGAAATAAATATGAGCAGAATACGGTTAACTCCAGATGCACCAAGAAGCCAACAAGACACCCAAGGGCACTGCAAGCCTCTTACCAGATAGTAGGTATTAAGCACAGTATGGTCACTTGTTGCGCTTCCCCATCAATATGCAGATAAACTCCGGGACCCGATGGCATCAATGGATAAATGGTGTAGGGTTCTCAGTAACAGGATATTCAATACACCAGCCCAAGTAAAAAGAAAAAGCGCCAATAGTGTAATAAATTCTCACACATTTATTAATAAAAAAGAAAGGCACTTACAAACATAGGTTTAAAATCGCGAAGGAAGAGAAGCCGCCGGCCGGACGGCAAAGCGCATAAACTGCCGGGAATGATGTCAGCGGCGTGCTGACGTCATTCCCGGAAGTTTATCTCAGGAGCGGATGCGCTTTGCTGTCCGGCCGGCGGCTTCTTTTTTCTTTCATGTTTATTATATGACATCACCCATTGAGGATCCTGGCACATGATCTCCAGTTAATCTCCCTGGCTTGTGAATACACCTCGACATATGAATCTCGCAGATTTTTATTGTTCGTTCGGTAAGCACATTTCCTAAGAAACCTTGGAGGCTGTTCAAGATTCTCATTTTTCTACACCATTTACTATTCAAGTTTATTTTGGGACATTTGATTGTTGGACATTGATTTGTTTATTCCATATCACTCAGCGCGACTTGTTTTTTCTATTTATTATCCAAAGGTGTGGTCACACTTGAAGTGGCTGCTTCCTAACTTTTTTTCACCTTAGCGGGGTTATCACTCTGTTTTTTTCCTTTGCAAATGTGTGAGCTGCCCATTTCATACCCACTAATGTACCCTTATACAACCAGAGATGCAGGCTTCTGAACTGTGTGCTAATAAGAAGCTAGAGGGTCCCTCTCTTTAAATGGAGGACGCGATGTCCATGGTTGCCAAAAATATCAATTTTTGATTTATCTGACCACAGAACAGTTTTCCACTTTGCAACAGACCATTTTAAATGAGCTTTGCCCCAGGGAGGGTGGAGACATTTCTGGGTTATGTTTAGATATGGCTTCTTCTTTCTGTGATAGAGCTTTACTTTACATTTTTGGATGGCACAGCAAACTGTGATTTTTGGAATTATTCCTGAGCTCATGCAGTGATGTTCATCACAGAACCAAGCCTGTTTTTAGCATAGTGTCAGCTGAGGGGCCAGAAGATTATGGGCATTCATTATTGGGTTTCGGCCTTGTCCCTTGCTCACAAGAGATTTCTCTAGATTCTTGGAATCTTTTGATGATGTTATGTACTATACATGATAATATATTTAGGGTCTTTGCAATTTTACATTGAGGATGGTTATTCTGAAATTGTTAGACAATTTTTCGATGCAGCTTTTCAGATTGGTGAACCTCTGCCCATCTCTACTTCTGAGACACTCCTGACTCTCTAAGATGCTCTTTTTATACCCAGTGATGACTGACCTGTGGCCAATAACTTCATTAGTTGCAAAATATTCTTGCAGCTCTTCCTTGTTGGTACCACTTACTTTGCCAGCTTTTTCTTGCCCTGTCCCAAATGTGTTTTGGTGCCATCAATTTCAAAATGACCTTATTTTGTTTCCCTAAAATAGTATATTTTCTCAGTTTAAACATTTGATATATTTTATATTGTGGAAAAAATATGGGTTCATGGGATTTGCAAATCATTGCATTCTTTTTTTATGTAGATTTTACACAGCATCCTAACTTTTTTGAAATTGGGGTTGTATATCATTACATGTGCAGACTCTGGTTTCTGATAACTAGTATAGAGGGCTTGTTTACATTAGTGTTTCCCTCTGAAGAGTGATCTGCGGTGGATTGCTTTTCAGAGGACATCTGCCGGCTGGGAGGGATTATGTCGCCTCTTCAACGCCTGTTTTAATTCTTAAAAACCTGCAACACTGCATTGCAACTGTGCCTGGTTGTGGCATGGTCCCATTCACTTGAATAGGTTGCAGTTGGCCACCTGTTTTAAAGGATAAGGCTCCATGTACACGGGACGCTGGAAATGGCCGTTTAGGAGCAGTTGGGCGTTTTTTTCAGAAGCCCCTGAACCCATCTACATTTTATCTTATCTGTCCATTTACACCAGGTCGTTTACAGTCATTTGCAGGCAGTTGCGTTCAGGGACTGTTTTTAGAACGCAATTATTTGCGTTCGAATGTGTGTTTCCCGGCGTTTCAAACGCACAAACGCGTCCGAACGCGTCTGAACGCGTCCGAACGCGTCCGAACGCGATGACCCGTGCTTAGCGTTCGCGTTTTTTCCATTTTAAAGGGGAATAATTTTTTTGACCTCTAGGAACGCTTCTAAACGCAAACGCCGCTAAACGCGGGTACAAACGCGACCGAACGGACGTTTCAAATGTCCTAAAAATTCCAGCATTCAAAGGGACTTTTAACAACGTCCCGTGTACATGGAGCCTTAGTTCACCTTTACAAAAAAATAAAATAAATAAATGCACATTTTTTTTGCATGTAATATATTATTATTAATTATTTAATAATATTTTTTTTTTTTTCGTAATAGTACTCTTAAGCATTGCACCCACGATCAACAAATGGTGGGTGCAATGCCATGGTCCTGTGCACTGTCCGTTTATCTGTCTGCCTGTACCTCAGTTATACTGTCACAGTGTAACTGTCTGATACGGCCAGGCAGCTGCATTGTGACAGGAAGCATGAATGAACTATCACAGAGCTCAACAGTGCCGTGGTCGTTCATTGAGAGCTACAAGCCGACAGCCACAAAGGCTGCTGGACCTTGTAGTTATCCCATTCACAGAACCCTGTGAATGGTTGATGCGGCCAGGCAGGTGGAATCCTGCACGGCTGCATTTGTTGTAGATAGTCACAGCTAGTGGGGGGAGAAGATTCCCCACTAGCTGTCAGATCGGGGAGAATGGGAGCCGGTGCTTTTGTTACATGGTACACCCTGTATATGGGTGTAATATGTAACATATTACAGAAGGTGAACTTATTCTTTAACTACTTCCAGTCCAAAATCTTTTTTATAAACATTCCTAATCCTGATGCCCTGAGGCAAAGGGTATGTTTCTAAACACAACTGTTTATTCTGTGACCGCACTGTTACCACTTCACTGTCAGATACTGCAATTATAAACCAATTATCATGGTTCCTGATATCATAATCACTATGAGAGCCAATCATATGGATCACATGGCTTTGTTTACAAACAATCACAGCAGGCTCAGCTGACATGTACTATCACAGAGAGAGGCACTACATAGAGCATGGAAACTATCAAGGAAATGACCTAAGCTTCCTGCGCCTGTATAATGGTGCAGGAAACTGTCAGGAGTGGCATACGCCACATAACTTAGCAGATGGACTTGTTTCAGGTCTATCTGCACCACCTGCATCAGTTTTTATTTCAGAATGGTTATAGAAACTAGTGCAGATCCTCCCCAAATTAATGCCATTTGCCAAGGCAAGTGATGTGCATGGGGAGCAGGCCAGATGTTTTTTTATTTTTTGCTGGCCCGTGCGGGAAACAAAGAGGTTTTTTATTTTATAGAAAATAAAAGCCCTATTTGCACAGCGGAGGGGAAGATGGGTGGAGAGGTGGCAACATCAAATTCAGAGTGAAGATTGCTGTAAAGGCTGCCGAAAAAAAAAAAAAAATCTTCTCCCTGCAAGACAATATCATAATGTGCTAGTATACACCGCCTACTAGCACACTATGAAAGACCTACCTAAAAATTAAGCCGCACTATCAACGCTGACAGGGCTTTTATCTTTGAATGGTCTTCTTTCCAAGTTAGCAGGCTCTGGCCGTTTGAATGGCTGAGCTGTGATGACGTCAGTCCTGCGCGTGCACACAGGAGTTACACTCACGGCACAGAGTTCTGAAGAGACATCATGAGAATGCCGTCCCTTCAGCACGCATGGGCCGGTGACCTCGTCGACTGCAGAGACAGTAAATATCTCCTACACAGTGCACGTTTAGAAGATACTCTGATATTCCTTGTACCTTATTATAAGCATATCTGCAGGTACAAGTGTCCAAGCGGTGTTTACTACCACTTTAAAATTTCTATATAGTCTCAACAAGTAGCAAAATAAATCCCTGACGTTTCTAACTGGTGAATCACTTCATTTTCAAAGATGCTTAGGGCTCTTTTACACATAGAGTCAGTCGGACGGACTCAGTTTTTCTCAGCGGGGGATCGATCCGCCAATCCCCACTGAGCAGGAGGATGACAGCTGTTCTCTGCGCTGTGTGCGGAGACACAGCTGTCAGTTCCCCATACATCTCTATGGGGGAATCGGATGGGAACAGACCATCGGCCCATTCTCATCCGATCCGCTGGACGGATGGAAAATAGGGTTTCCATCCGTCCAGATTTGACGGATCGGATGTCAGAGGACATGTCTCCGCTGACATCCGATGCCCCATAGAGATGCATGGGGCATCCGTTCAGATCCACCAACGAAAACTGTCAGGCGGATCTGAACGGTCCGCCTGTGTGAAAGAGGCCTTAAAGTGAAAGTAAACCCATTGATTTAACAGTTTCAAAAAAACAGTTACATGCCGGGAATGAAACTGTCACATTGGTTGTGTCCTTAACCAAACTGTCAAATCATCCAATGGCTGGTGCCATGACTGATCACATGTGCAGCATTATGGCAGTTGAAGATTAAACCAAGGCGAAGATGGCAGCTTCCTTGGCTAAAATTGATAGGAGGGTTTACGTCCGCTTTACCACTTAAGGGCCACCCTATAGCAATTTTACTGTTACAGGGCAGCAGCTCTGCACCGTATCATGTATATATATATGTAGTCTGGCTCTTCCAGGTGTGGGGCGCGCCCCCAGTGGCTTTCTTTCACTGTGACCACACACAGCGGAGCTGATTGGCGGGTACCGATGATCCAGCAGAGAGGCAGAACGGCGGTCTGCCTATGTAAACAGAAAAAAACTGGCTAGGCTCACGGTTAACCCTTTGATCACCCTGATGTTAACCCCTTCCCAGCCAGTGTCATTAGTACAGTAGTGACAGTGCATATTTCTTTTAGCAATGATCACTCTATTAGTGTCATTGGTCCCCAAAACGTGCCAAAGTGTCCAAATGTCCGCTGCAATATCGCAGTCCCACTATAAGTTGCTGATCGCTACCACTACTAGCAAAAAATAAAATAAAATAAAAAAATATATCCCATCGTTTGTAGGCGCTATAACATTTGCGCAAACCAAACATCATACGCTTATTGGGATTTTGTCACAGGGAGGGGGGATTGGGCAGCGGCAGGGCCGGATTAACATAGGGGCTATTGGAGCTGCAGCACCAGGCCCCTACCATAATATAGGCCCTGGCTGACCAGATTCTGTCACCGCTATTTTCTGTCACTTGTAAACAGAGCAGCCCGGCTGCACAGCACTCAGGGTGGACACAGAGAGACAGCTGCCGGGGTACGGATGTGTTATGGACATCAGAGATAAGGTGACCAGACGTCCCCGTTTTCTGGGGACGGTCCCCGGATTGAGGACACTGTCCCAGCCCAGACTGAATCTGTCCCCGCTTTGCAGGGCTGATTGGGCGGGAGGTTTGGGAGCTCTGATCCCTCCCAGAGCAGTGTTTGACTGCCTGTTATTGGTAGAGGAGAAACAGGAGGCTTTACTCTTGTCTGAGTTTTGGTATAGCTGATCTATGATTGGCTGAGCTGAGGGCAGTCTGTCACTCTGCTGCTCTTTCCCCTCCCTTTGAGTCCTCCCCCCTCCTCCCGGCAGACAGCTTCAGTGGAACGTCGGTCTCTCCACCACATGCAGTAAGTAAATCACGGCAGCTACTGTGTAGGGCTGGGGCTATGTCATGGCTTTGTGACAGGAAGAACAGGGGTGAGTTTCACAGTAACAGGCTGTTTTATATCAAAACGAGCATTCAGGCAGGGAAAAAGTTACCAAATGTAACTTTATGGGAGGGGAGAGAGAACTTTGTCTGTGGGAGGTTACAGTACCAAATCCATCACATAACTGTAGTGGATCATCATGGACTCAGGTGCTGATAACCAATGAGTGCTGCTGCTGGATCCTGTCTTGTCTCCAATGATCTACTATAGCTCACACTACAGTCACAGGGGCACACAGGGCAGATAGTCTGCTGCATTCAGAAAAAGCTAAGCAGCACCTCTGCACACAACACTGTGCTATAGCTGTGTATGGACTGGCTGATTAGTGGGGGTCAATTTGTATTCAGTCCCAGAAGCCCTTAGTTCCGGCATAATGTTCCGAAGGTCCAGCAAGGTATGCCGTACCTTCAGAGCGCATGTGCCAGTGACGCAACTGGCTGCATCCAGGGTAAATTCTTCCAAAACAGTGCACATTTAAGAGATATTTATTTTCCCTACAAGTAAGCCTTATTATACTTATCTATTGGGCTGCCTCAGAGGGGAGGGGGGGGGGGGCGAGTACCTCTGGATTACACAGAGCAAGAATCTCCCGCTTACCCTATGGCTGCTGTCATATGAAGTCCCGCATCCTGGACCTGCTCCTCCGATAGACAGCGCACTGCTGAAGTCTATCATAGGAGCCGGTCCAGGAGGCAGGATTTCATATGACAGCAGCAATGCCGGGTAAGCAGGAGATCCCCGCTCTGTGTAATCCGGCAGCTCTCCTCTCTCTAATCTCCATGCACTGATCAGGCTGCATTGATGGGCACTGGTGAGCCTGCATTGATGGGCACTAATGAGGCTGCATTGATGGGCACTGATGAACCTGATCTGATTGGCACTGGTGAGGCTGCATTGGTGGGCACTGGTGAGGCTGTATTGATGGGCACTGGTGGACCTCTCTCAGAACTCCCCAGCTCCCCTGATTAGTGTCCTCCAGTGCTGCTTGCAAAAAGACTATAGAGGTGGAGCTTCTGGCTGCTAATGATCCCACTGGGAGGATGCCTGCAGAATTTTGTTCTGCAGGATATGTTGAGGGAGGTGAGTTGATGGGTTATGCAAGATGTTGAGACTTGTGTGCAGGGGCTTGAGGAAGGGGTTTGAGATAGGGGGAGGTAGGGGGAGGGTCAGTGACAGCAGCATAGGAGCCCAGTACTAGTGCTGTACAGCTAACTTCAATTGTTCCATGCTTGGCACTGCCAAATGGCCTCTGCAGTGCTGGACCAATAAATTAGGACTCATTCACACCATATACTTTTATACCAGCTGCACCCTTCTTCTGCACATACTACCCACCACCATACACTCCTAGCCCCTCTCCAAAATGTACCACCCACAGTCATACACTCTACACCCCTCTCCTACATATACCACCCACAGCCATACACTCCACACCCCTCTCATACATGTACCACCCACCACCATACATTCCACACCCCTCTGCTACACGTACCACCCACAGCCATTCACTCCACACCCCTCTCCTACATGTACCACCCACCGCCATACATTCCACACCCCTCTCCTACATGTACCACCCACCGCCATCCACTCCACACCCCTCTCCTACATGTACCACCCACCGCCATACACTCCACACCCCTCTCCTACATGTACCGCCCACCGCCATACACTCCACACCCCTCTCCTACATGTACCACCCACCGCCATACACTCCACACCCCTCTCCTACATGTACCACCCACCGCCATACACTCCACACCCCTCTCCTACATGTACCACCCACCGCCATACACTCTACACCCCTTTCCTACATGTACCACCCACAGCCATACACTCCACACCCCTCTCCTACATGTACCACTCACCACGTACACCCTGCACCCCTCTCCTACATGTACCAGAAAGCAACTGGCCGACAGGAAGTGATCTCCCCTGGCATGACCAGTCCTGCATTCCAAATGCACCACCTGGGCCTGTAGTGGGATTAATAACGAGCACTGCGGGCCATCCTAAGGGAAGCCAGGTATTTAGCTTCTGTAATGTTGTGTTAGGTCTGCACAGCTGCGCCCTTCAACCTCACCTCAGGGCGTGCCACTCATGCCCATGTAGGGCTCTTATGGAAGCCTGGGACTTCCATAGCATTGGGCCTGTTCAGCTGCACCCTTTCACCTCAGAGCGCACGCTGATGCACAGCCCTTAAAGCCCACCAAAATCCTCAGCACCAGGCCCATAATTCTCTTAATCCGGCCCTGGGCAGCGGCTGCAGCATTGGGAACATGTTAACATGTTCCACCTTTAAAAATGGGTGGAACATATAACATGTTCCCAAAGGTGAACTTATCCTTTAAAGCTAACCACTAAAAGCTTTGCCCTTTGCAGTGGGTCCTCCTCCCCATTGCAAGGATTAATGACTCATTTTGCCTAGGGGAAAATGAATAAAACAATATACTGTATGTGCCATATAACTCCTCTCCATGTGACCGGTCCCCCAGTTACCGCTCTCTGGCTTTATCCCATACAATACAGAACCAGCAGTCCTGTATTGTGTCGTGGAACTCTAGGGCTTTGGGCAGTGAAGAAGAGAGCCACCTGCTGAGGGAATGTGGAATAAGGTAAGTACTGTATATCACCTTATTCATCATCCCCTGGCTAAAAGGAGCAGTTAACCCTTGCAATGGGGAGGGGACACACTTGAGGGATAAATGTGTTGTTTTTTGTTTTTTTGGAGTTCAGCTTTAAAGGATAAGTTCCCTTTTTAAAAAAAAAATAAAATAAATGCAAATTTTTTGCAGGTACAAAATTGTGCATTTATTATTTTTTTGTTGCAGGAGCCTGGAAAGCATTGCACCAGCGATAAGCAGCATGATGCCATGCAGGTCTCCTATAGATCTGTCAGTGTATTGGCTTGCCTGTGCCTCGTATTGTATGAGGAAGCTGATAAATTCTGACAGGAAGACTCAATGAACTACCCCAGTGCTCAAAGCGCTGTGGTAGTTCATTGAAAACTACAAGCCGACAGATGCAAAGACTGTCGGACCTTGTCATTTTTCGTTCACAGAGGACTGTGTATGGTCTTTTTTGAATTATGGCAGCAGCCACGTGAAGAAGATCCCCTGTCACAGCAGGGATCAGGAGGAGGTGCGGTGGCCGCTGCATTCATAATATATTACACCCTAAATATGCTTGTAACATGTTATGAAAGGTGAACTTATCCTTTAAAGATCAACAAAAATTCTAAAGTCCGGTATCTGTTTCCAGCAGCTTAGAAACACCAGCTATATGTTTACATAGAGGGCTAGCAGAATGCCAGGATTCGGCTGCCAAGGAAAGTAAAGAGAAAAAAAAAGTTGTTTTTTTTTTTAATAAAAGGCTGGTTTTTAAATCTTTGGTGCATTACCACTTTGTAATATCGTTTTCATCAGTTTCATTCTGTTCCCATTTCTTGGTATATTAAGCAAGAAAATCAACCCACAAGGGGGAAAAAGTTGGGGATTTTTGAGGTGCCGATAAATTTGACATCAAAGCATATATTTAAAATATACAAATTTTATTCAAATTTTTTTTAAAAGAGTAAAGTAGACAAACACACAACATAATTAAAATCAGTCATTTGTTGCTGTATACAGTGTTGAAGAAATGTTCATATATATATATATATATATATATATATTGTGAGGGATTAGCTCGGTGGTAGGCGTGGATGACCCCTTTGGGGGTGCGTTTTCACAGAGAGATAGCCGATTAGAGGTTGAAAACAAGACTGATTTATTCATGCAATTTACTTAACACAATTGCAAGCATCAAAACAGCCAAAATAAAATAAAAGACAAAATAAATCCTTGCCTCTGTGGGCGGCTACCTTCTCACGCTGGAACCTACCTAAGAAGTCTTTCCAACCTACTGTTGGGCCGACACTGCTGATCCTACAGCAGACACTCAAATGTCCATTTGTTTGCTTTTCACACAGCACAAACATTGTCCATTGAACATGTCCCTTTGTTTTCTTTCACACAGCACATGTTCATTTATAACAGGATCCTTTTACTCTTCACACTCTTCACATGGAACACTTTGTCTTCTCACCTTTGAGACGTCTTCACTCGTGGTTACCCTCCTTAGCTTCACATCGCTTTAGGGGGTCTTCTCCCATGCTCACCAGCTTGTCGGGAGGCACACATCCGACTGTCCCCCTCTCCCACCCCACACGGCGACAGGCGGCAGCAGTCCTTCTCCCATGCCCACACGGCGTCGGGAGGTACACGTATGTCTGTCCTCCTCTTCCCAGCTCACACAGCGACAGGAGGCAGCACTCAATAGATTTTCTCTGGACAAATTATAGAGTCCTTGATCTCCTCATTCTGAACAGCTGAATGGTTTTCAACTTCCTGCTGGCTCTCTCTGCAGCCAACACCCTATAGTATCAGTGAACTTTCAAAGCAGGTGGGAATGTGTCTCCTCTCAGTGACTACATTCCCAGATTTACCTGACTTCCTGTCACATACCCCCCCCTCTTGTTTCAACCCTAGGGTTGGGACACATATTTCCAGGCACGCATGTGTCAGGCACTGCTGACTCACTGATAAGCCTCCTATTATCCTCAAGCTTCCGGATGAAACTGTTTTGTCATCTTCATTGACAGATTTCTCATAACTGCCACACAGTTTGTCTCTCATCTCATATACACATTCTTCAACTGCATTTTTGGCATCATTTTGCTCCTTCTCGTTTCTGTCATCTTCATTGACAGCTTTCTCATAAATGTCAGACAGCTTGTCCCTCATAACCGTCTGTCCAATCCACCATGGAGGACCGTGATCCATAGGCAACTCAATTGGGCTAGTCTTAATGTCTTCAACATTCTTAAGACGCCTCTCTCTGCAATCCATAAATGTTTTCCACAAAACTTTGAGAACCTTTGCTTCACTAAGCTTTGTTCCAAGTAGGGACTCTTGACATCCCTCTGTGACTTGAGTTGCCTCTCCATACATCTGTACACAATCATTGACTTTTTGTTGTAAAAGGGAATGATCTTCCTTCTTGAGCTTTGCTTGCTCTAAGATGCTGTGCAGAGGATTTTCCAATTGAGACAACAGGCTGTCACACATTTCTTCAAAGTGACCCCTGTTCCTTTTCCCAGAGATATCAATATCATTCACCAAACATTTCATATTCATAGGCAGATCGGAAGCATTTGCACTCATCAACTTCTTAAACTTTTCGCCCTCCTGAGCGAGTCGCAGTAAAGGCCTACTATTTGATTTGATATTCAGTTTATATTTCTTGCCAAACTCTTCACAGAAGTAGTCAACCAGAACATCATCAACTTTCCTTACACCAACATAGGGGTTAAAGGCAACAACACAGTTGAACCCAGCGATCTGGGTGGTATCCATTATAGACCTCCTCTCTGCATCAGTGAAGAAGCATGGAACTGCAACACATTCTTTTACAGGTTTCTTCAATGCACTTTCTGCTGAACTATTTGACCGCTCAAGGTCACCTAGTTCTTTTTCTCTATCTGAATTCCACATGGAATGCATCTCAAGATCACGATCAAACTTCTGCCACCCGTCTTTCACCAGTTCCATTTTGGAAACACTCCCTGAAAGGCACTTATTCATTTGCTTCACGTTTTCACCAACAGCCTTAGTTTTCCCCACTAGGTTTTCAGCCTGAACTGAGAAATCACCACATTTCTTACTCAGCTCCTTTGTTTGCTGAAGTTCTAATGATACATTTTCCAATGCTTGAAGTTTTTGAAGGAACGGTTTATTCCAAAGGGGTGATTCAAGCCACATGTCATCACATTTCTGAGGCTCACTCAGGACAGACCCCAAAACACTGATCCTTTTAAAAACTGCATCAGGCACACTATCCCCTCTTTGGGACAGATCCTCTGTTGCCTGGAATTCCTCTTCCAGTTCCTGCAACGGAATCTTCATCTCTTCTACTTGCTGTTCTAAGGCTCGCTTAGACTTTTCTAGCTCCTGAACTCTTTTCACAACATCATCCTTGGAGCTGACCAATTCTTCCATTTCTGTACGCAGCTGTTTGTTAACACTTTCTAGTTCAGCCTTACACTCTAGAGCTTCCTCCAAAGAGCGAGCCAAGAACAGGGCTTTGCTCTCGTTATCACGCACCTCCGTTTCTGCACGGGCGCGTTCTTCTGCATATTTTGCAGACACAGTCTTCTCTTCACCAAGCATCTGATCAAACTTCTTTTTCACATCTTCAACACACTGTAATGAACCAACGCTTTCTTCCATGCCTTTTTATCATATCCGCTATCTGAGCTTGCAATGTTGCGACTTGCTCTGATAGGTTTTTCTTTGCTTCCGCCTCCTCTTTTAATTGTTCCAGGAAGCCATTTTTCTCATCTTCCATTTGTTTGAGCTTTGTGCTAAAACTCAGCCTTTGACACCTCTCTTCCTGTAAGAGTTCCTGCGTGTCTTGCAGCTGCGATTCCAAGATAGAAAAATCTTCCGCAATTTCTCTAGATTTGCTGTCTGCTTGAGAAAGCTGATTTGTAACATTGTCCAACTCAACCTGCAGTCGGTTTGCCTTCTCTGACAGCTTAGCACACAATCGGTCACCTTCTGACACCTTGACTTGCGATTCCAGAAGCTGTGCCTCTACTTTTTCCCTCTTATGTTCACAATCTTCTTTTCCCTGCATAAGAGCCTTCACCTCATTGGCTAGCATCTGGGAATAAGAATGTAATTCTGCCACACAGGCTTCTTTCTCCTTTAACTGCTGCTGGACACGTTGGGCTTCCCCTTTCCAACTTTCACAGTCCGCACGCCATTCATTTACCACATTGCTCAAAGTAGTGAGCTCATACACAGTACTCAGTAATTTAGCCTCTCTTTCACTTTTCTCGTTGTCGCTGAGAGACAATGTCGTTTTCAGAGCGACATTCTGTTCCTGCGACTCCTGCAGGTCTATTTTTGTAGCTCCCAAAGACTGAAGACTTTTTTCCAGCTGATTACGCAACTCCAACATATCAGCCATACTTTGCTTCTGCAAAGTCTGAATTTCACTTTCCTTTTCCATGAGGATGGTATCTTTCTCCATTATAGTCTCTCTGCGTTTTTGCAACTCGACCAAAAGAAGAGCAGTGGATTCTTCCCACTGTAACACATGAGACTTGAGTAGTTCATTCATTTCCTGCAAGTTTCTATGCTCCATTTTAAGCAATTCCAAGGCTTGTTCCTTTTCTTCCATTTTCCGTTGCAAGGCATCCAACTCAGCCCTGCACACATACTCGGTTTCCTCCAAACCGATGGCCTCCATTGGCTGCTGGCGTCTCTGTTTCCAGCCTGCCATGCTCTCTTGATGAGCCTTTTGTTGAGCTGCAAAGCTCCGCTGAAAATCCGCATTTGCCTGCTGTTGAGCTGCATTTGCTTGCTGTTGAGCTGCATTTGATATAATCAGATGTTTCAACATCTCCTCCATTTTGAGTTTACTTTTCATCTGAGCACACTGCGTCTCCATAGCAGTTTCATCAGTGTTGCTAGGGACAACAACCTTCCTCTTTAGTAGACTCTCTTTAGGCATGGATGGGGCTGGTTCAGACGGCAACATCCCCTCCATCCAAAGAATCCGGTCTCTCATTTCATCTATCTTTGCATTTTTCAGGCGTTTGGACCGCCCCATCTTCAATAACTCCACAAACAAATTTTTCACAGTCCAGCAAACAATTTTCAGACCACTGTCTCTTCAACACATGTAGTTTTTCTCTCTCTTGCAGGATCTCTTTTCCTGCGCACACAGTTTGTGCAGTCACTTGCACCAGACACAACAAAGTTCATCAAAAAATTTTGAGACCGCTGTCTCTTTAAAACACTTTTTTTTTTTTTTTTTCTGTCAGGATCTTCTCTCCTGCACACATAGATTGTGCAATCTCATGCACCAGATAAAGTTCATCAAACATTTGCACTTCCTTGCAGGGATCTCTGCTTATGCCCACTGCATACCTCCACCATATGTGAGGGATTAGCTCGGTGGTAGGCGTGGATGACCCCTTTGGGGGTGCGTTTTCACAGAGAGATAGCCGATTAGAGGTTGAAAACAAGACTGATTTATTCATGCAATTTACTTAACACAATTGCAAGCATCAAAACAGCCAAAATAAAATAAAAGACAAAATAAATCCTTGCCTCTGTGGGCGGCTACCTTCTCACGCTGGAACCTACCTAAGAAGTCTTTCCAACCTACTGTTGGGCCGACACTGCTGATCCTACAGCAGACACTCAAATGTCCATTTGTTTGCTTTTCACACAGCACAAACATTGTCCATTGAACATGTCCCTTTGTTTTCTTTCACACAGCACATGTTCATTTATAACAGGATCCTTTTACTCTTCACACTCTTCACATGGAACACTTTGTCTTCTCACCTTTGAGACGTCTTCACTCGTGGTTACCCTCCTTAGCTTCACATCGCTTTAGGGGGTCTTCTCCCATGCTCACCAGCTTGTCGGGAGGCACACATCCGACTGTCCCCCTCTCCCAGCCCACACGGCGACAGGCGGCAGCAGTCCTTCTCCCATGCCCACACGGCGTCGGGAGGTACACGTATGTCTGTCCTCCTCTTCCCAGCTCACACAGCGACAGGAGGCAGCACTCAATAGATTTTCTCTGGACAAATTATAGAGTCCTTGATCTCCTCATTCTGAACAGCTGAATGGTTTTCAACTTCCTGCTGGCTCTCTCTGCAGCCAACACCCTATAGTATCAGTGAACTTTCAAAGCAGGTGGGAATGTGTCTCCTCTCAGTGACTACATTCCCAGATTTACCTGACTTCCTGTCACAATATATATATGGGAATGATGTAATAAAATACTGTAAAGAGTACTTAAAAAGGTATAGTCCAGCACTTAACCACTTCACCTCCGCTCACATGGAGGCTACTGCGGCAAAGTGCCGCGTTCCCGTCCAGCGACGTAGGCCTACGTCGGGCGGGTTCACGGCTCCCAGAGCGCGCTCCCGCGCGCCGCGGGTCCCGATTCCGATCGGATTCGGTAGGGAACCGATCAATCACCAGATACTGACCAATGATTTTTGGTCAGTGTCTGGCGATCGGTCCCCACCAATGACAATCTGTCCCCTGTCTGTGTAATGTAAACACAGACAGGGGAAGTGATGTCACTGTCCCTCCAGGAGTCCTTTCGGTTCCAGGAGAGAGACAGAGACACACCAAAAACGTGAGTTCCACCAACACTACACTGACACACCTCACATAGGCACATTTAACCCCTTCATCACCTCTGATCACCCCCTGATCACCCCCAAAACCCCTCACAGTGAACACTATATACAGTGGTATACAGATATTTTACTGATCAATGTATAAGTGTCACTTGTGAGCGTAGTTTGCGCTTGCGCTAGGCCCAAATAGGGTTAGGGTACCCGCCACCTATCCCCTAATAAAGTTTTAACCCCTTCATCAGCCCCAGTTAACCCCTTCACTACCTATTACTCTGTGCACTAAATACAGTATATAGGTAAATACTGATCACTGTATAAGTGTCACTAGTGACCCTAATTTGCGCTTGCGCTAAGCCCATATAGGGTTAGGGCACCCGCCACCTATCCCGTAATAAACTTTTAACCCCTTGATCTTCCCCAGTTAACCCCTTCACTCCATATAACACAGTGCACTAATATATACAGTATATCAGATAACTACTGATCACTGTATTTGGTGTCACTTGTGACCCTAATTTGCGCTTGCGCTAAGCCCGAATAGGTTTAGGCCACCCGCCATCTATCCCTTATAAAGGTTTAACCCCTTGATCTCCCGCAGTTAACCCCTTCACTCCCTATCACACAGTGAACTAATATATACAGTATATCAGATAACTACTGATCACTGTATTTAGTGTCACTTGTGATCCTAATTTGCGCTTGCGCTAGGCCACCCGCAATCTATCCTCTATAAAGGTTTAACCCCTTGATCTCCCCCAGTTTAACCCCTTCACTTCCCTGTCACAGTGTTCACTATATACAGTGATTACCGATCACTGTATTAGCGTCACGGGTGACACAACTTAGGCTAGCTAGTTAGCGTCAGGGTCCCACTACACCATCGTTACTTAGCGTCAGTTAGTCAAGTACACTAACACACACACACCACCGTTACTAGTATAGTGTTTGAACAGATCAATATCTGATCTGATCAGAACTATACTAGCGTCCTCATAATTTAGTGTTCCCCAAACGCAGTGTTTGCACAATCAGCACTGATTCCTGCTAGCACCTGCGTTTAGCCCCCTTGCCCAGACCACCTTACCCAGGCAAGTGTAGTAATCAATAGATTACTGACACTTCCAAAAAACACATCACACAAAACCGCTGCGTTAGCAGAGTCAGGCCTGATCTCTGTTAGCACTAGCAGTTTTTTTTTTGTAGCGACCAAATAGTCCTCGACAACCAGGTGCTTTTATTACCTAGTAGTCGCATCACTGTACGGGTAAATTTAGCTACCAAAATGACAAAACGTTCGTTCAGTGATGATGCTATATACAGTATAATGACCATGTCAAGTGAGAGCGATGGGGAAGCCTCACTGGCAGAATCAGGGTCAATATACGAACCAGATGATGGCAGCGGCTCCCTGACAGATAGCTCCGACAGAGGGGTCCCTGCTAGGGTCAGGCGTACCCGACCCCATTCTGGAGTTGTTGACTTGCAAGAACCGGGGGTTTCTCGTATGCAGCAGAGTGCCAGTACTAGTGCCGCTCACACTTCTCGTGAACTGGCAAGCACGAGCGGCCTAGTACACCCTGGACCTTCAACCAGCGCTGCAGTATCACCTGGTGACGTGGCGAGTCACCTGAGTGCAGTTGAAGCTGGTGCGGTGGCTAGCACGAGTCGTGGCCCGCAGCCACCGCGTATCCGAAGACAGGCCCGTAGAGCCCATAGTGTCCTCCCTGAAGCGCTGGCATATCCTAATTGTCAGCCCACAGATTCCACAGCGCCAGTACTTCCCCCATTCACCGCCCAACCCGGAATCCAAGTGGAAACAGCTGGTTTTAATCCCATAAACTTTTTTGAGCTGTTTTTCACTGAAGATCTTTACAGATCTATTGTGGACCAATCAAATTTGTATGCTCAACAATTTATCGCCGCCAACCCAAATTCACCCCTTGCCAGACCATTTGCCTGGAATCCTATTACGATTCAGGAGTTTAAAACCTATCTGAGCCTTTCCCTCAACACGGGCATTACAAGAAAGAATGAATTGCGGTTATATTGGTCCACTGACCCAATTCATCAAATGCACGTGTTCTCTGCTGCTATGTCCAGGGCTCGATACGAACAAATATTTCGGTTCATGCATTTCAACGACAATGAACTCTGTCGTCCTCGGGGAGACCCTGCATATGATCGGCTCCACAAAATTCGGCCCCTCGTAGACCACTTCAATCAGCGGTTCGCAGCCTTGTTTACCCCCCAACAAGATGTCTGCGTTGACGAGTCCCTGATTAAGTTTACTGGCCGTCTTGCTATCAAACAGTACCTCCCCAGCAAGCGTGCCAGATACGGGGTCAAGTTGTATAAGCTTTGTGACAGGGCCACAGGCTATACAGTTAATTTCCGTGTCTACGAGGGAAAAGACAGCACTGTGGAGCCCCCCGACTGCCCAGGCTACATAGGGAGCAGCGGCAAGATAGTCTGGGACTTGGTGTCACCCTTATTCGGAAAGGGGTACCACTTGTACGTGGACAATTTCTATTCAAGCGTGCCACTTTTCAGACACCTCTTTCAATTGCAAATTGGCGCTTGTGGCACCGTGCGATCTAATCGCCGGGGCTTCCCCCAACGGCTAGTAAATGCCCCACTGAGCTCGGGGGAGAGAGCCTGCTTGAGGTGCGAGGAATTGCTTGCAGTGAAGTGGAGGGACAAAAGAAACGTTTACGTGCTGTCCTCCATTCACCCAGACACGGCAGTCCAAATTACTACGGTCACTGGTGTTGTTGAAAAGCCCCTCTGTGTCCACGACTATAACCGTAAAATGGGAGGGGTGGACTTCAACGACCAGATGATGGGACCGTACCTAATTGCCCGTAAGGCCAGACGCTGGTACAAAAAGGTGTCTGTATACCTATTTCAGTTGGCTGTTTACAACGCTTTTGTGTTATACAAAGCGTCTGCCGGAACATTATCCTTCTTTCAATTCCTAGAAGAGATAATCAGAGCCCTTCTGTATCCAGCTGGTGCTCCTGCCCCAATTCACCAACCAGATGCAGTGAGCTGGCTGCATGAGAGGCATTTTCCGAAATTCCTCCCGAGTACCCGTACCCAACGATACCCCCAAAAAAGATGCTGTGTCTGCAGCAAGCGCGGATTTAGGCGTGACACCCGGAATTATTGTCCCGACTGTCCTGACCAACCTGGTCTTTGCCACGGTGACTGTTTCCGTCGCTACCACACACTACTAGATTTTTAGTGTAGGGTACAGCATGGCACAGTTTAGGGCACATTTACACAGGGTCTCAAAAGATGTTCGATGGCTATCGTCATTTTGAGAGACCCGAACCTGGAACCTGGAACTCGACGTTTGAAGAAAAAAAAAAAAAACATAAAAGCCAAAAATAGTTGTCGTCTCAGTCATTTTTTATGTTCTTCTGCACTTCCTATGTACTTTTAATGTCCTTTGTATGTTTTTCATTCTTTTGTGACCTGTTTCTCTTGCAGGTACTTGTCGGCTACCACGCATTGATTTCATATATTCTGACACAAACAGTGTTTGCGCTCAGCATATATGGATACCTTTGCTGATAGCAGCTGTGGTGATTTTCTGATTTCAGCACTGCAGTTAAAATCTTATTTTGGTATACGTGGATAGTGCCGTGTATACCCATCATTAAATTCAGTGGGTGGTTGTTTGGGCGGTTAATGATGAGAATCCAAAAACTTTTGTTGTGTCAGTCATTTTATATGTCCTTCTACTCTTCCTAATGTACTTTTTTTAATGTACTTTTTTTTTTCATTCTTTTGTGACCTGTTTCTCTTGCAGGTACTCGTCGGCTACCACGCATTGATTTTATATATTCTGACACAAACAGTGTTTGCGCTCAGCATATATGGATACCTTTGCTGATAGCAGCTGTGGTGATTTTCTGATTTCAGCACTGCAGTTAAAATCCTATTTTGGTATACGTGGATAGTGTCGTGTATACCCATCATTAAATTCAGTGGGTGGTTGTTTGGGCGGTTAATGATGAGTAATACTACGCATTATTCCTGTGCTGATTTCTGATAGGTTCTCTTTTTTTTCGTTCAGCCCACAGGCTGCATGAAAAAAAAAAAAACCTATATGCCAAACAAAGACCAGCAATGTACTGGTACGTTGCTGGATTTTGAGTGGTTATACCAGGATGATGCCTGCAGATTTAGGCATCATCTTGGTATCGCTTTTTACAGCAAGCGGTCGGCTTACATGTAAAAGCAATCCTAGCGGATAATTGGCCGCTAGACTGCTTTTACATGCAGTGGGAGGGGACTCCCCCCCCCCCCCCCCTCCTGCCGCCTTCCGCTGCCTTCCACGTTTTTTCTCGGGCTCTCCTGTCCCACCGGTTAACCCGAGAGTGCAGCCGGTGGTTCAATTATCTAACCATAGAGCTGATTGGAGATGAGAATGGCTCCAATCATCTCTATGGCCTAAGATCCCGGAGGCTACGAGCATTTCATGACTTCTGTTTCGCCAGAAATAAACAGCGCCATTGGGAAATTGGGAAAGTATTTTATCACACCAATTTTGGTATGGTCAGATGCGTTAAGGTCAGAGGAGAGATCTAGAGTCTAAAAGACCCAAATTTTTTTTAAAAAGAGTACCTGTCACTACAGATTGCTATCATAGGGGAAATTTAAATTCACAGTGATAACAATAAAAATGATTAAAGAAAAAAAAAATGAAAGAAAAGGTGTCAAAATAACATAAGAAAGCAAATTAAAAAATAAAAATAAAAAAAAAAAAAAAAAATCAAGCCCCCCTGTCCCCCCGTGCTTGCGCGCAACTGAGCACACAAGCGTTGGTCTAGTGTCATATGTAAACCGCAATTTCAGCATGCATGTGAGGTATCGCCGCGAACGCCAGGTCGAGGGCAGTAATTCTTGTGGTAGACCTCCTCTGTAAGTCCAAAGTGGTAACCTGTAAAGACTTTTAAAGGCTTTTAAAACCGTACGTAGTTTGTTGCCGCGGCACAGGCGTGCGCAATTTTTAAAGTATGTCATGTTAGGTGTCTATGAACTCGGCATAAGATCATCTTTTAAATTTTACCAAACAATTTGGAATTATATAGTGTATTTTTGCATTAAATATAAAAAAAGTGTTTTTTTACGCAATAATTGCGTTTGAAAAATGTGTGCGCAAATACCGTGTAACAAAAAAAATTGCAACATCCACCATTTTGTTCTGTAGGGCCTCTGCTTTAAAAAAATATATAATGTTTGGGGGTTCAAAGTAATTTTCTTGTGAAAAAAAAATATTTTTTCATGTAAACAAAAACTCACAGAAAAGGCTTGGTTTTCAAGTGGTTAGAAGAGTGGGTGATGTGTTGCTAAAATTGAGCATAAAATGCCAGGACTGTTCAAACACCCCCCAAATGACCCCTTTTTGGAAAGTAGACACCCAAAGCTATTTGCTGAGAGGCATATTGAGTCCATGGAGTATTTTATATTTTGCCCTAAGTTTCAGGAAAATGACAATTTGTTTTTTTTTTTTTTGTTTTTTTTTACACAAAGTTGTCACTAAATAATATATTGCTCACGCATGCCATGGGTATATGTGAAATGACACCCCAAAATACATTCTGCTGCTTCTCCTGAGTACAGGGATACCCCATGTGTGAGACTTTTTGTCAGTCTAGCCGCATACAGGACCCGGAAAACCAATCCGCACCTTCAGGCTTTCTAAGGGCGTAAATTGTTGATCTCACTCCTTACTACCTATCACACTTTTGAAGGCCATGAAATGCCAAAATGGCACAAAACCCCCCCAAATGACCCCATTTTGCAAAGTAGACACTCCAAGCTATTAGATGAGAGGCATGATGAGTCCATGGAATATTTTATATTTTGCCACAAGTTTCAGGAAAATTATTATTATTTTTTTTTTTATTTTTTTTTTACATAAAGTTGTCAGTAAATGATATAATGCTCACACATGCCATGGGTATATGTGAAATGACACCCCAAAATACATTCTGCTGCTTCTCCTGAGTACAAGGATACCCCATGTGTGAGACTTTTTTGCAGTCTAGCCGCGTACAGGACCCGGAAAACCACTCCCTACCTTCAGGCTTTCTAATGGCGTAAATTGTTGATCTCACTCCTTACTACCTATCACACTTTTGAAGGCCATGAAATGCCAAGATGGCACAAAACCCCCCCAAATGACCCCATTTTGCAAAGTAGACACTCCAATCTATTTGCTGAGAGGCATGGTGAGTATTTTGCATCTCTCATTTTTTTTGGAAAATGAAGAAAAAACAGGAAAATGCATTTTTTTCCTCTTTTTTCAATTTTCAAAACTTTGTGACAAAAAGTGAGATCTGCAAAACACTCAACATGCCTCTCTGCAAATAGCTTAGGGTGTCTACTTTCCGAAAAGGGGTCATTTGGGGGGGGGTTGTGCTGTCTTGGCATTTCATGGCCTCCGAAACTGTGATAGGTAGTCAGGAGTGAAATCAACAATTTACGCCCTTGGAAAGCCTGAAAGTGGGGGTTGGCTTTCGAGGACCTGTACTCGGCTAGACTGCAAAAAAGTCTCACACATGGGGTATCCCTGTACTCAGGAGAAGCAGCAGAATGTATTTTGGGGTGTCATTTCACATATACCCATGGCATGTGTGAGCAATATATCATTTAGTGACAACTTTGTGTAAAAAAACAAAAAAAAAAATAATAATAATATATTTCCCGGAACTTGTGGCAAAATATAAAATATTCCATGGACTCACCATGCCTCTCAGCAAATAGCTTGGGGTGTCTACTTTGCAAAATGGGGTCATTTGGGGGGGTTTTGTGCTATCTTGAAATTTCAGAGCCTCCGAAACTGTGATGGGTAGTCAGGAGTGAAATCAACAATTTACGCCATTGGAAAACCTAAAGATGGAGATTCATTTTCGGGGTCCCGTACACAGCTAGGCTCCCAAAAAGTCTCACACATGGGGTATCCCCATACTCAGGAGAAGCGGCAGAATGTATTATGGGGTGTAATTCCACATATACCCATGTCATGTGTGAGAAATGTATCTTTTAGTGACAACTTTGTGTTAAAAAAAAAATAAATAAATAAATTGTAATTTTCCCAAAACTTGTGGCAAAATATAAAATATTCCATGGACTCACCATGCCTCTCAGCAAATAGCTTGGGGTGTCTACTTTGCAAAATGGGGTCATTTGGGGGGTTTTGTGCTATCTTGAAATTTCAGGGCCTCCGAAACTGTGATGGGTAGTGAGGAGTAAAATCAAAAATTTACGCCATTAGAAAACCTAAAGATGGAGATTGATTTTCGGGGTCCCGTACACAGCTAGGCTCCCAAAAAGTCTCACATATGTGGTATCCCTGTACTCAGGAGAAGCAGCAGAATATATTTTGAAGTGTAATTATCCCTGTAGTAAAAATCCCCTGTAGTGCATTTGCACATTTTTCCCAGCAAGGAGTGTTGTCTCCAAGGGTTAGAAGGGCTGGATTCATCTCTTTTTCATGGATAGTGTAGGACCCACTGATAATGGGGTACTTTGACGCAGTAGTGGGCTTGAGCACGATATGGCCATATGGTGGGACCAAACCCCCATTTTTATTTATGGACTCTCTTCAGATTTGGTAGTAATTTCTTTTGCATTTGCGCGCTATTCTTTTTTAATATACATGTCTTTTGGTTCATAGCTGCAGCAGCTTTGGAAATACATGGGTATGCTCCCCCAAATTTTTTGCCTAATTACACATATACCTATGGCATGTGTGAGAAATTTATCTTTTAGTGACAACTTTGTGTTAAAAAAAAAAAATTTTTTTTTTTAGTCATTTTTCAAACACCTGTGACAAAAAAATGAAATATTCAATGGGCTCCACATGCCTCTCAGAACATTCCTTAGGATGTCTACTTTCCAAAAAGTGGTCATTTGGGGGGGTCTTGTACTGCCCTGCCATTTTAGCACTTCATGAATTGAGATAGGCAGTCAGAAATTAAAGCTGCGTAAAATTTCAGTATTTACACCATAGTTTGTAGACGCCATAACTTTTGCGCAAACCAATAAAAATACGCTCATTGAATTTTTTTTTGTCAAAGACATGTAGCTAAATATATTTTGGCCAAAAAAAATGACATAAATTGAGTATATTGGATATTTTTTAAAAGACAAAGTTGAAAATGTCATTTTTTTGCAAAATTTTCGCTCTTTTTTTATTAATATCGCAAAAAATAAAAAGCGCAGAGGTGATCAAATACCACCAAAAGAAAGCTCTGTTTGTGGGAAAAAAAGGACGTAAATTTCGTTTGGGTACCACATTGCATGACCGCACAATTGTCAGTTAAAGTCGCACAGTGCCGAAGCACAAAAAGTGGTCTGGACGGAAGACAGCAAAATCCTCCGGTGGTAAAGTGGTTAATTGCATCCAGCAGCGCTCAATATATCAACCTATATCATAGATCATATAGTCCTCAAATTGTCTTTAGACTCAGTAGACTGTTCATAAAATCACCAGACAGTTCATATAATAATAATCCCTGGTGTATAGATGTCCGCAATCAGGTTCCAAAACACCAAACGGGACCCCCCTAGTAGTGGGCACTCACCGGAAATATTATAAATATACGCATGTAAGCATTGGTTGCTTGGACCCTTGACACCTTTGGATACCCCCGTCAATACCAGATGACCTCCACATACGTGCTCCAATCATGGATTAAGATGTGTCATGGAAATAAACATGGGGGCACAATAGTGTGATACCGTTTCAACATTTATTGCACAAATCACTCCAAGATAAAACCCCAAATCCAATATGCTTACATATGAACAGATCTTTCAAGCAAAATAGTAGTAACCCATTGGTTATGGCCAGCTCACCACTGCTGCATGAAAGTATTCAAGCTTCCTCTGGGGTGAGATCCGGATGCCAGCCAAAACTTCTTGTGGTTACCAGGGAAACAGCATGCCTGTGTCCTGACGCGTTTCGTCTGTATAGACTTCAACTGAGGACCAGGCATGCTGTAAAATGCTCCCATATTTATATGAAGATGCCTAGGACTGATCCCACTGCGTGTTATAATGACTCCTCCCTCTAGGAGGGGTTCCGCACGCTTCAATTGCCGCCAAATCGCTCTACTTCCGGTATACACGATACCGGAAGTGATGTCAAAGGTAAACAACCCTTTGACCGGACCTCCCTACGTCACTTCCGGCGGGACCGCTTCCGCTATTGCCGATCTGATTACATCGTTCGCCCCGGATGTTGTTTCCCACCAGGCGGATGTGACTGGATGTCTGTCGGCATGGAGATACCACCCCGCCGTGGCCAATGATCACCGTTTTGATAATTTACAGCCCATGATAGTTACAGTTATCAATGTCGCCGGGGGGCAGTCCTAGTAATCCATTGACATAGAAATACATGTATCATGTTAAAATCAGGTGTATATCCTATATTGCACTGGTATACTCCCAAATGGAGTCGGAATATATTTAAAACATATAATCATATCCCGCATATATGCTTTTGCACGCTACAAAGTGTATACGTTGTAAAACCTCAAATCTGCTTGCATTTAAAAGCGATCATAATGACATGCACATAAATGGCATCAGATTGCCTAAAAAAATACATATATAAAATCAATCCATTAAAACCACATATATTTCTTAAAAATGTATATATAGAGGAATGTATAAAAAAATTTTATAAAAAATACCAGAGATATATAAAAGTTTATGTTTCAAAGATGGTCCACGCTAAATGACTCAATAAATATTATGAAGCTGGAGAGAATAATAGGATGTTATCTAGGTTAAAAATATAAATATGAAGTGGAACGGGGGGGGGGGGGCAGGGGGGAGAAGAAACCTCTTAAAAATTGCTTAAAAAACAATTTAGGTCTAAATCCACATTTAAACCATTCGGTACTAAGGCATTTGTCCGGTATATCCATTCCGTCTCTTTTTTGTCTAATTCCCTGACCCTGTTAGCCCCACGCCACGCATTTTTTCAATCCCCCAAAACTTTAGGCCTGAGGGGTCCCTCATATGTTTATCCCTGAAGTGTAAAGGGACACTGTGTTCTCTGAACCCTATACATATATTGTAAATGTGTTCTGCAATCCTCACGCCAAGTTTCCTTTTCGTGCGGCCAATATAAATCATGCCGCACGGGCACTGCATGCCGTACACAACGTGTGTAGACATGCATGTTATAGTTTCTTTGATTTCAAAGGTCCTGCCATTGGCATTAGATGTGAAAGAGGTCAGACCCCTAAAGTGCGTGTTTACTTGCCGACATGCTTTGCACCGTCTACAGGCATAAAAGCCTGGAGTGTTCCAGAACATTTGAGGAGCCTTTGGTAAATCTAAAACTTTTTTCACAATACGATCCCCTATACTGGGTGCTTTACGATAAATAAAAACTGGGCTGGGGGGTAAAATATATGTATGTATGTATATATATGTATATATATATATATATATATATGTATATGTATGTATATATATATATATATATATATATATATATATATATATATATGTATATGTATGTATATATATATATATATATATATATATATATATATATAGATATGCGATATTGTCACAGAGTAGCAATCCCGACATGTTTCACTAAAACAGTTTCTTCAGGGGATATGTTTTTATGCTGCTTCTAAAATGAAAAAATATACATACAGGATGTAAGAAATAACGTACTACTATAAATTACTATGAGCCACTATAAACAAAAAAGAAAAATATATAAATACAATATCAACTGATACGTGTAATATACAGTGGGTACGGAAAGTATTCAGACCCCCTTAAATTTTTCACTCTTTGTTATATTGCAGCCATTTGCTAAAATCATTTAGGTTCATTCTTCTTCCTCATGAATGTACACATAGCACCCCATACTGACAGAAAAACACAGAATTGTTGACATTGTTGCAGATTTATTAAAAAAGAAAAACTGAAATATCACATGGTCCTAAGTATTCAGACCCTTTGCTCAGTATTTAGTAGAAGCCCCCTTTTGATCTAATACAGCCAGGAGTCTTTTTGGGAAAGATGCAACAAGTCTTTCACACCTGGATTTGGGGATCCTCTGCCATTCCTCCTTGCAGATCCTCTCCAGTTCTGTCAGGTTGGATGGTAAACGTTGGTGGACAGCCATTTTTAGGTCTCTCCAGAGATGCTCAATTGGGTTTAAGTCAGGGCTCTGGCTGGGCCATTCAAGAACTGTCACGGAGTTGTTGTGAAGCCACTCCTTCGTTATTTTAGCTGTGTGCTTAGGGTCATTGTCTTGTTGGAAGGTAAACCTTCGGCCCAGTCTGAGGTCCAGAGCACTCTGGAGAAGGTTTTTGTCCAGGATATCCCTGTACTTGGCCGCATTCATCTTTCCCTCGATTGCAACCAGTCGTCCTGTCCCTGCAGCTAAAAACACCCCCACAGCATGATGCTGCCACCACCATGCTTCACTGTTGGGACTGTATTGGACAGGTGATGAGCAGTGCCTGGTTTTCTCCACACATACCGCTTAGAATTAAGGCCAAAAAGTTCTATTTTGGTCTCATCAGACCAGAGAATCTTATTTCTCACCATCTTGGAGTCCTTCAGGTGTTTTTTAGCAAACTCCATGCGGGCTTTCATGTGTCTTACACTGAGGAGAGGCTTCCGTCGGGCCACTCTGCCATAAAGCCCCGACTGGTGGAGGGCTGCAGTGATGGTTGACTTTCTACAACTTTCTCCCATCTCCTGACTGCATCTCTGGAGCTCAGCCACAGTGATCTTTGGGTTCTTCTTTACCTCTCTCACCAAGGCTCTTCTCCCCCGATAGCTCAGTTTGGCTGGACGGCCAGCTCTAGGAAGGGTTCTGGTCGTCCCAAACGTCTTCCATTTGAGGATTATGGAGGCCACTGTGCTTTTAGGAACCTTAAGTGCAGCAGAAATCTTTTTGTAAGCTTGGCCAGATCTGTGCCTTGCCACAATTCTGTCTCTGAGCTCTTCAGGCAGTTCCTTTGACCTCATGATTCTCATTTGCTCTGACATGCATTGTGATCTGGAAGGTCTTATATAGACAGGTGTGTGGCTTTCCTAATCAAGTCCAATCAGTATAATCAAACACAGCTGGACTCAAATGAAGGTGTAGAACCATCTCAAGGATGATCAGAAGAAATGGAAAGCACCTGAGTTAAATATATGAGTGTCACAGCAAAGGGTCTGAATACTTAGGACCATGTGATATTTCAGTTTTTCTTTTTTAATAAATCTGCAACAATGTCAACAATTCTGTGTTTTTCTGTCAGTATGGGGTGCTATGTGTACATTCATGAGGAAGAAGAATGAACTTAAATGATTTTAGCGAATGGCTGCAATATAACAAAGAGTGAAAAATTTAATGGGGGTCTGAATACTTTCCGTACCCACTGTATATATGCATTGTAGATATTATTGATTTAATATATAGCATTGCAAAACAGTTGTGTAAAATTAATATAATACTATCAATACAACCAATATATTTCCAAAATTCATATGATTATCAAAACATTATACCAAAAGAAAATTTAGGCATAAAAACCTATATTATTAACTGTTTTAAAAAAAATTTTGAATAAAATTTGTATATTTTAAATATATACTTTGACGTCAAATTTATCAGCACCTTAAAAATCCCCATTTTTTTCCCCCTTGTGGGGTTGATTTTCTTGGGATGTGGTGCCTTTGAGTCATTCTCCAGGCAACTCTTTTTCTTGGTATTTTAAATTATTTCACCAATATTTAACATTTCTCCTAATATATTGCCACTTTTCATCACTGCTTCCCCTCCGCATTGTGACAGTGTATCTACCTTCAATCTTTCAGGATGCAGAACTTATTTATTGCTGGCTTCGTAGCTTCCAGCTAGACATGTATGTGGGGAACTTCTTATCTGCAGGCTATGACCTTTCAACAATCAGCCGTATGACTCCAGAGGTAAGAGTATCTTCTGCTTCAAATCAGTTTTCATATTCTGTTCATCTATTTAAATGCTAAACTGTCCCCTCTCCTCTTCTTCAGGATCTGACTGCCATTGGTGTGACCAAGCCAGGACACAGGAAGAAAATAGCCACAGAGATTGGCAGGCTGAATGTAGCAGATGGGCTACCTCATAAAATGCCAGTGAGGATTCGGTTTAGCCTTCCTATTAAAATGTCTTTAACTAGGAATAACCATGCGCGTTTTAAGACTCTGTTTTGTTACCTGATGAACCCTTTCTCTTTTCACAATTAGGTTGACGTGTGGGATTGGCTAACTCAGCTGCGACTTCCTGAGTACCATAAACAGCTTACAGAGAACGGATATGAATCGCTTAGCAGTGTGACAGAGATGACATGGGAGGGTCTGCAGGAGATTGGAATATTAAGGCTAGGTAAGGCAATGTCAGCTAATCACTTCTGGACCAGAAGATTTTCCCCCTTAATGACCAGGCCCTATTTTGCGATTCGGCACTGCGTTACTTTAACAGACAATTGCCCGGTTGTGCAATGATGTACCCAAATAAAATTGATGTCCTTTTTTTTCCCACAAACAGAGCTTTCTTTTGGTGGTATTTGATCACCTCTGCGATTTTTATTTTTTGCGCTATAAACAATAAAAGAGTGACAATTCTGGAAAAAAAATATATATTTCTCTTACGTCCTCCGACAGTCGCCGCCTCTTCATATTCGTCACATATGGGGTATTAGACTTTGCTCCGAAGGAGTAGCTAGGCAACAGAATATGTTAATAAAGCTTTTAACATATCCAACATATCCCACCCTCAAGGGGTGGTCCCCTCAGTCAATACCCTCCTACTTCCTGCAACCATATCTCAGTTTTAATGTCTAGCTTGTCAGGAGTGGCTGGCTCTCTCTGTGCTGGGACTTTATGTCCCAGACTCTTTCTTCTTTTTAATATTTTGTTTGAGTTTTTCTCTCTACTTTTACTTAGCTGTTGTTTTATCAGCGTTAGTTAGTTCTTCGGACGAAGAGGATTATGCGGACTGGGTCTCGGGCTGATCCCCCTGGTCGCAGGTCGTGGGTCAGTGGCTTCCCAGTCTGCCATCGAGCGTTCAGCCAGGTAACGCTCCTGGCGTAGTGAACGACCCATCCCTGTTCGGTGCAGGGATGCTTGGTGAGGTGGCTACCTCACTGGACGCTGTGCGGTTTCTTAACCCACGTTCGGAGCGTCTTGTATGCGACTCTCCCTGCCTCATGTGTAGCGGCTTGTTCGCCTGTGCGGGTCCCCCACACCGTGGTGAGGTAAGTGTATTTATGTGGGGACCTGTCTGTCTGGAGGGGTGTCAGTCTGGGACTGTGTAACCTGTCTCTATGCACACTGTTTGTCTCCCTATCTCTCGGCTGCATGCTGTGGGCTGCAAGGGGGGGGGGGGGAGTTGTGTGACACTATGGGTGTCAGCATGATCAGTGTGGAAAGCTGTGTGCTGTGGGGCATGTTTTATGGCATGTTTGGGCACTTACAGCGATCGCTGCGGCGATCGGTTCTGTTTTTTTTTACATACAGACATGTGTGCATTACTGCACTGTGGAGCGACGGTTTCGGCGCCAAAAGACGCCATTTTGCCTACCCTCGCTCCGGCCGCATGTTTTACATGCATGGCGGCCATTTTCTTGTAGCCTCCATAGGTTTACATAGAGCGCCCTAGCAGCATCACTTCCTCTTCCCAGGAACACCGATCGAGGCAGCAGCAGCGGCGAGGGTCTCCTCAGGTTTTATCCTTCTGTTTCTTGCTATCCATTGCCTGTGTTCAGTTTACATATCCCTGTGGGGGTCTCATTGTGCTTGAGTGTGACGCGGTGGGCTGCGCTTGCCGCGCTTGCTAAAAGGGGCAGTTAACCCTTGGTTGTCTGGCATTACAGGGGCAATGGATTCTCAGGAGGGCAAATTTCCTACAGTATTGGTGGAAAGCCAGGGGACCGCTGCTTCCCCCCCAGGGGGGGATTTAGCCACTATTGTGGCTGGCCTTGCTGCTCAGGTGCAAATGCTGGTGGCTGCTCAATCTACCAAAAGGCCCAGAGTTGTGCTCTCCTCTGATTCTGAGGGTGAAGGTGATGGGGCTGTTCTAGCAGGGGCTTCCCTATCGGGGTCCCGCTCCTCTCTTGATCTAGTGGGGTCTGAGGTGGAGGCTGAAGTTGAGGGGGTTGATAATTCTCCCCCTGGCTCGCCTGAAGAGCTTGCAATCATGGATGAGTTGATTGCTTCTATTAAGCAAACGCTGCGTTGGCAGGACGAAGTGTGTCCCCCCGCTGCCTTGGCGGCTTATGGGACGCAGAGGAAACGCAGGACGCCACAGGTTTTCCCCTGCAATGCTGATTTTCAGCGCGCTGTTAAGGATCAATGGCGCGATCTGCGCAAACCTTTTGCGAAGTAGATTCAAGCTGCGTTATCCTTTTTCACCTGCCACTGATGAAAGGTGGTGCGTGCCTCCACCAGTGGATCATGCGATTGCGGTTTTGAACAAAGCCACTGCGATTCCTGCAGAGGGTTCACCCATTTTCCGTGATGCCACAGATAGGAGACTGGAGTCTCTGGCCCGTCATACGTATTCTGTTACGGGTTCTATGCTTAAAGCTCTGTTTGCTTCTCTCATGGCGGCCCAGGCGATCGCAAGTTGGACGCAGATGCTTAGGCGCGTCTTGGTGGCCGACTCGGCCTCGCCGGCGACCCTGGATATGGTGGATCAGATCCACCAGGGTGTCATGTATCTGTGTGATGCGGACCTGGACCTGATTCCGTTGGCTGCACGGGTGCACAGTGTGGCGGTGTTGTCTCGCCGCCTGGTTTGGTTAAAATGTTGGTCGGTGGACCAATCTTCGCGTAAGACCTTAGCCAATCTGCCTTATGATGGGTCTCGCCTTTTTGGGGAGTCCCTGGATGTGTTGATTAAGGGAATCACCGGGGGTAAGAGCACTCTCTTGCCTCATTTCCCCAAGGCTAAGGGGGCTTCTGGGAAGAAGCATGCTAATTTTCGGCCCCCTCAGGGGTCCTTTCGTGCCTTTCGGCCGCACTACAAGGGCAAGCCGTTCAAAGGTCAAGGCTCTCAGAAGAAGCCCTGGTCTGGTAAGCAGAAGTCCGGCCAATCCGGACCTGCAGCCCATAACAGTTCGGCCTGAAGGGGCGCCCTCACCCAGTTTTGGGGTGGGGGGACGCTTGCTCGGTTTTCTTCAGCCCTGGTTGGCCCGTGTGCGGGACAGATGGGTTCAGGAAATCGTTCGGTCTGGTTACAAGATCGAGTTTCTCTCTCGGCCGGAGAGCAGATTTTTTCCTTCAAATCTTCAACTGTCTCCGGATCGCCTGCGGGACCTGCACCTGGCGGTGCAGGACCTGAGGGCTCAGGGAGTGGTGGTTCCGGTGCCTCATCGGGACAGATTTCGGGGGTTTTATTCAAACCTGTTCACCGTGCCCAGGAAGGAGGGCAAGGTTCGTCCGATTCTGGACTTGAAGGCTCTGAACTGCTCTGTGCGGGTTCGCAAGTTCCGCATGGAATCCCTGCGGTCAGTGGTGGCTGCCCTGGTTCCGGGGGAATTCATGGCCTCCATCGATTTGAAGGATGCGTATCTTCACATCCCCATCTTCGAGGGTCACCAGAGGTACCTTCGATTTGCCATTGCGGAGGATCACTACCAGTTCGTGGCGTTGCCTTTTGGCCTCGCCTCGGCTCCGCGGGTCTTCACCAAGGTGCTTGCACCGGTTCTGGCATTATTGAGGGCCCAGGGCATTTCTGTCCTGGGGTATCTGGACGACATTCTGGTTCGGTCTGCGACCAGCCAGGGTCTGGAGCAGGACCTGTCTGTCACGATGCAAACTCTGCAGGAGTTTAGTTGGACGATAAATTTTCCAAAGTCGGCACTGAGTCCGTCTGTTCGTCTTCCCTACCTGGGAATGATTTTGGACTCGGTGCAGGCGAAGGTCTTCCTGCCGGAAGACAAACTCAGAACTCTTCAGGAGGAAGTCGGGTCCCTCCGGGACGTTCCGCACTCGTCTCTACGGACGTGCATGAGATGTCTGGGATTGATGGTCTCGGCCTTCGAGGCGATTCCCTTCGCCCAGTTTCACACGCGGGGTCTCCAAGCGGAGGTCCTGTCCAAGTGGGACGGGCGACCTCAATCTCTGGATCTTCAGATCTCGTTGAGTCATCGCACCAGAAGAGACCTTCTGTGGTGGCTCCAGTCCCCGATGGTGTCCAGGGGCAAGTCGTTTCGTCCTATCTCGTGGACGATAATCACCACGGATGCCAGCCTGTCGGGCTGGGGTGGTGTTCTGGGCGTTCTGTCCGCCCAGGGAACTTGGTCGGAGGGGGAGTCCTCCCTTCCGATCAACATTCTGGAATTGCGTGCGATAAGTCTCTGTCTTCGTCGCTGGACGGACCGGCTGCAGGACTGCCCGGTTCGGGTGCAGACGGACAATGCCACGGCGGTGGCCTACATCAACCACCAAGGGGGCACCAGGAGTGCCCGAGCGGCTCGGGAAGTGGCCGACATTCTGTCTTGGGCCGAGACTCATGTCCCGGCGATAACGGCGGTTCACATTCCGGGGGTGGAGAACTGGCAGGCGGACTATCTGAGTCGCCAGACCCTGGATCAGGGGGAATGGTCTCTCCACCCGGCTGTCTTCCAGATGTTGTGCGCGAAGTGGGGTCTTCCAGATGTGGACCTGTTCGCGTCACGTCTCAACAACAAGGTGAGGAGGTTCGTGGCACGGACGCGCGACCCTCGGGCAGACGCGTCGGACGCGTTAGTGGCCCCGTGGCATCAGTACAGACTGATGTATGCGTTTCCACCGATCCAGTTGCTGTCCAGGTTCCTTCGCAGGTTTCAATCGGAACGCAACACGGTGATTCTTGTGGCACCGGACTGGCCTCGCCGGTCCTGGTACGCAGACCTCGTGAATCTGGCGGTCGACGCCCCGTGGCGTCTGCCTCTTCGAGACGATCTACTGTCTCAAGGACCGATATACCATCCTGCTTTACAGTCGCTGGCTTTGACGGCCTGGCTGTTGAAACCGAGGTCCTGAAGGAGAGGGGTCTCTCTCCGGAGGTTGTTCATACTTTAATCAACGCGAGGAAGTCTTCCTCGGGGAAGGTTTATTACCGTACTTGGAAGGCCTATTTTGCCTGGTGTGAGTCCAGGAGGTTTTCCCCCCGCACGTACTCGGTGTCCCGTGTGCTGTCTTTCCTTCAAGCGGGTGTTGATCAGCGCTTGGCGCTGGCTACGATAAAGGGTCAGGTGTCTGCTCTGGCCGTTCTGTTTCAACGTCCCGTGGCATCCAACCTTTTGGTTGGCACCTTTATTCAGGGTGTGCGGCATCTGGTTCCTCCTAGGAGGGATCCTCTGCCCCCTTGGGACTTGAATCTCGTGCTATCTGTGTTACAACGTGCTCCTTTTGAACAGATCAGGGAGATCTCGTTGTCTATGTTGTCCAAAAAGGTCGCCTTTTTGGTGGCGATCACTTCGGCTCGCAGAGTTTCGGAGCTGGCGGCTTGTCCTGCAAGTCTCCGTACTTGGTTATTCATTTGGATAAGGTGGTCTTGCGACCTAATCCTTCCTTTCTTCCGAAACGTGTTTCGGAATTCCATCTTAATGAGGACATTGTCTTGCCTTCGTTGTGCACGAAGCCTAAACATCCACAGGAGGTGAGATTGCACTCTTTGGATGTTGTTCGGGCGATCAGGGTTTACCTTCGATCGACTGAGTCTTTTCGTAAAACGGACTCCTTGTTTGTTCTTCCAGAGGGTCCTCGGAAGGGCATGGCGGCTTCGGCCTCTACCATCGCTAACTGGATCAGACAGACCATTGAACAGGCCTATGCCTTGCAGGGGAAGGTTCCCCCTGTGCCTGTGAAGGCGCACTCTACTAGATCTCTGAGTACGTCTTGGGCCTGTGGTCATGGGGCTTCTGTAGCCCAGGTGTGTAAGGCGGCGACTTGGTCGACCGTGCACACTTTCACAAAATTCTACATAGTAAATGTTCGGGCATCGGCGGATGCTTCCTTTGGCCGCAAGGTTCTTAGTGCGGCTGTTCCCTAGGGTCCCTTGTTGGGGACTCCTGGCTGTTGGGATAAGTTTTGTATCCCCTGATTTTTGCCTTTTCCTGGGTTGTTGCTCCTGTTGAGCACTTGTTTTTTTTTTTGCTGTTGCCCAGCTGGTTTCCTTCCTTTGGTAAGGTTCCTTTCTTGATGTGGAAACTGCGTTGCCTTTCGGCGCGGATGTGTTTCCCACCCCTCATGTTTGCACTGCTTTGGGACGTCCCCATATGTGATGAATATGAAGAGGCGGCGACTGTCGGAGGACGTAAGAGAAAACGGAATTTTTGTAAAATCTTACCTGTAAAATTCCTTTCTCTGAGTCCTCCGACAGTCGCCGCCCCCGCCCCTCTTTTGGGGTTTGGTTGTATACTCTACTGCTATTCCACTAAAACTGAGATATGGTTGCAGGAAGTAGGAGGGTATTGACTGAGGGGACCACCCCTTGAGGGTGGGATATGTTGGATATGTTAAAAGCTTTATTAACATATTCTGTTGCCTAGCTACTCCTTCGGAGCAAAGTCTAATACCCCATATGTGACGAATATGAAGACTGTCGGAGGACTCAGAGAAAGGAATTTTACAGGTAAGATTTTACAAAAATTCCGTTTTTTTTTCACATTCTGCTATATAACATTCCCCAAAAAAAAATTTAAAAATCAAAATTTTTTTAACATTTTAGGCCAATTTGTTTTCTGCTACATATTTTTGGTAAAAAAAATCGCAATAAGCGTATTTTGATTGCTTTGCGCAAAAGTTATCGCGTCTACTAACTACGGGAAAGATTTGTCATTTTTATTTATTTATTTATTTTTACTAGTAATGGCGGCGATCTGCGATTTTTAGTGGGACTGCGACATTGCGGCGGACAGATCGGACCTCTAACTGACACTTTTGGGGGAACCGGTGACATTACTACAGTAATCAGTGCTAAAAATATGCACTGTTACTGTAATAATGACGCTGTCAGGGAAGGGGTTAACCCTGTTGGTGATCAAGGGGTTAAATGTGAGCCTAGGGGAGTGATTCTAACTGTGGGGGGGCGTGGCTTGTCAAATGATCATAGAGACCTGTGAGCCTATATAGAAGGATCACATAGGCTCTATGATCATTCCAGGGAGAAGAACGGTCAGCTGTGTTTACAACAGCTGATCGTTCTCTCTCAGTGGGGAGGGATCGCGGGTTTCAGGCAGCAATCAGAGCAGCCTGCCCCCTGCATTGGCCGAGTGGGGCGGGAGCGTGCCGGTGGCAGAGGGCGCTTGCCCCCTAGCTGCAGGCGTGTGACTGACATAGGTCTATGTCAGTTTGCGCAGGGGGGGCCGCACTGCTGCAGTAAAAAGCCGGCGGGCGGTCCGGAAGAGGTTAAACACTTCAAGTGATTGTAAAGGCTTGTTTTTTATTTGATTAAAATAACAAGCATGTCATACTTACCTGCTCTGTGCTCTTCTCGGGTCCCCCACTGGTGTTCTGGGCTCCGCCCCCCACGAGTTCCCTATAGCAAGAAGCTGCTTGCTATGGGGGCACTCATGTGTGCTCACTTCTGAGCCCCGCTCTGTGTCCATAAGGCACACAGCGGGGCTCAGCCCCACCCCCTGCTCTCTCATCACTGGCTCTGACTGACAGCACTGGGTGCTAATGGCATCTGAGCCAATGAGGAGCCAGAGAGGCACATTGCTGGATCGAGATCTGGCTCAAGTAAGTATTTAGGGGGCTACATAGAATGCCTTTGCAAACACTTTAAAAGTGATGTCTTCACATTAATTTCTTTTATTCATTAGGGCACCAGAAGAAGTTGTTGCTAGGAGTGAAACGCTTGTTGGACCTTCAAAAAGGATACACAGTGGGGGGAACTATGAGAAGCAGAATGCCAGGCTCCCTCTCTGCGGTACCTTTTGTGGAAGCCTCTGAAAATGCAGAACCACCTACCACACCTAAGCTGCAAACGTTTCAGAACATAGAACTGAGCAAGGAACTGCAGAGTGCACTAATGCATGGTGGTGACTTTCTGTGTGCTACTAGGCGTTCTTATAGTCAGGAGAGTATCAGTTCCCGCTCACAGGGCTCTGGCCACTCTCAAGACTCAACGGGTTCAAACCCACCTCTGCTCCCTCCATTTCAAGCCACGGACTCTGCTTTGCCAGAGAGGAACTTGCCTGAGGGCATGGATCAATCCAGTTGGCCCAATAGAGTCCCCAATGGGTGTTCAGTTAGAGCAGAACCACCTCCACCACCTCCAAAGCCTTCGATGAAAAAGCGGTCACTGAGTGTTTGCCGCTATGCACTGTCAGATGGAGAGCCAGACGAGGAGGACAAAGGTGCTACATCAGGCAGCGGGGCATTGAGCTCTTATGCTACATTAACTCGTCGACCTGGCCGCAGCTCCCTGACCAATGGACAGCCTGAGAAAAAAGTCCAGCGGAGCCAGTCTTTTGCTGTACGAGCACGCAGGAAAGGACCACCTCCTCCACCTCCTAAGAGACTTAGCTCCATGTCTAGTGTTGATGGCCCACCTTCTAGTGGGCCCAATTTGGTTAAAAACTTGGTGGCTAATATAGAGGGAGGGCCAGAGTCAAAGACAGCAGATGTATGTCAATCCAATGTTTTTCAGAGCCCTGGTGGACGAAGGAGAACTGTAAGTGAGTCTGCAGCTGGTGTTGGGGAGAGATTATCTCTGCCACTCACAGTGAGACAAGAGGAGAGCAAAGAGGAAACTGTTCCATCACAACACAGCTCAAGTGAAAGCATTCCTTTTGCAGAGGAAGGAAACCTTACTATCAAACAGAGGCCCAAACCTCCAGGATCCAAAGCCGAGTCCGTAATCAATGCAGATCTGTTCTCTCCAGCAGCACCATCTCCTCCTTTAAATTCAGAGGCCACTTCTGAAGCTCCGCAATTTCCAGGAACAAAAATGGAGCCATGTATAAACTCTGAGGTCCTATCTTTTTCTCAGGCAGCAGTTCGGCCACATATTGGAGTTAAGCCCCAGATTTGTCCTAAACCAAATGCTGACCTTAAAGTGCCACCAGCTGTTCCTATGCCAAAAGTCAACACAGAGCCTGAATTCAACCTCACAGAGTCTGACACTGTAAAGAGGAGGCCTAAAATCAAAGAAAAGGATACAAGTGTTGAAGAGAAGCCTAAGTCGACTGTTACCCCTGTACAAACTGACACAATCATATTAAATGGTCCGCAAGAAACTGCCATGACTAAAACAGGAAAGTCTGAGAGAGGACTGAGCTTTGAAAAACGTGGCAACGTTGAGATGATGTCTGGAGACCATACAGACAGACAAGGTACAGTACCCCAAATTTAAGACATACTATTACCGTTAAATTTAAAAAAAGGGAAACCTTATGTAAAATTGAGGGATTGGTTGTTAACCTGTTGGTCATTAACCAGTAGAGCAAGTCCGCCAAAATCTTATGCTATTTTTATAGGTGGAAAGTTGGGAATTCATTTACTTTGTTCTTGTAAATCTTAGAGAATAAAGGTGACCTCTGTATCACATGTGCCTGTGCCTATATCAGGGTGAAGCCTGTGGAGAGAAATGTGTACTGAGGCAGGGAATAGAGGAGAGTGGTGGGGAGGGGTGGAAGTGAGATGTGGACAGCTTTTGAAAAAGAGCTGAGCCCTGCACACTGTGCATAGCACATCCCTAAACTCTGTGCATAGGGAACCCCTGAAACTGCACTCTACATAGAGCACTCCTGAACCCTAGATTTAGTACATAGTGCACCCCTGGACCCTAGACTCAGTACATAGCGCACCCCTGAACCCTAGACTCAGTACATAGCGCACCCCTGAACACTAGACTCAGTACATAGCGCACCCCTGAACCCTAGACTCAGTACATAGCGCACCCCTGAACCCTAGACTTAGTACATAGCGCACCCCTGAACCCTAGACTCACTAAATAGCGCACCCTTGAACCCTAGACTCAGTACATAGCGCACCCTTAAATCCTAGACTCAGTACATAGCAAGCCCCTGAACCCTAGACTCAGTACATAGCGCACCCCTGAACACTAGACTCAGTACATAGCGCACCCCTGAACCCTAGACTCAGTACATAGCGCACCCCTGAACCCTAGACTCAGTACATAGCGCACCCCTGAACCCTAGACTTAGTACATAGCGCACCCCTGAACCCTAGACTCACTACATAGCGCACCCCTGAACCCTAGACTCACTACATAGCACACCCTTAAATCCTAGACTCAGTACATAGCAAACCCCTGAACCCTAGACTCAGTACATAGCGCACCCCTGAACCCTAGACTGAGTACATAGCACACCCTTGAACCTGAGACTCAGTACATAGCGCACCCTTGAACCCTAGACTCAGTACATAGCGAACCCCTGAACCCTAGACTCAGTACATAGCGCACCCCTGAACCCTAGACTCAGTACATAGCGAACCCCTGAACCCTAGACTCAGTACATAGTGCACCCTTGAACCCTAGACTCAGTACATAGCACACCCCTGGACCCTAGACTCAGTACATAGCGCACCCCCTGAACCCTAGACTCAGTACATAGTGCACCCCCTGAACCCTAGACTCAGTACATAGCGCACCCCTGAACCCTAGACTCAGTACATAGCGCACCCCTGAACCCTAGACTCAGTACATAGCGAACCCCTGAACCCTAGACTCAGTACATAGCGCACCCCTGAACCCTAGACTCAGTACATAGTGCACCCCTGAACCCTAGACTCAGTACATAGCACATTCCCGAATTCCGCATATAACACACTCCTAGTATTGCTTGCCTCTTTAAGATTCTCCCACTGTTAATGCAATTTGGCCTCTCCCAGCGTTCAATGCCATTCAGCAGAGGAGGGAGTGGTTGAGTTCCTGCACCTGTTCTCTGAGCCCTGGTTCACATTGATGCGATGCAACAAACGCACAAGTTTCAGTAAGTTTCATCGCATTGCAATGCTTGGAAATAGCACAGGATCCATGCAAACTGCTGCAGGTGTCAATGGTAAATTAATGACACCCTGAAACAGATTGCAGGTGTGGGGGAAAAAAAGGGTCCTGCACCATTTTGGTGCTGATGCAATGCGATTTGAGCCATACAAAAATATCATGCCATGGCATGTGATGTGCACAGCAATACTGTGGGATTCCTGTGCGAATCACGTGCAGTGTTTTCCATGCACCAGTGTGAACCTAGGCTGAGAAAAAAAAGTCCTGAATAAATGTATACAGTCTTACAGATACAACCGACCCTTTGAGGGTAACCATAATGCTGAGGCGGTCCGCAGTGCAATTGAGTTTGACACCTCTGCTCTATATTGTAAAGCTCTCAGCAGTCCCTTGATTGACTACAACTTGAATACAACCAAGCATGGAAGTATTGCTTCTGTGCTTCATCCTCTGTAATATGGAGCAGTGGTAATGCGATTCTCTTGTGATAGCCACGTCAGAACAAAGGTCCTGAAAGCTTACTCCCCAAGAAATACAAAAAAACATCCAAAACGCACACATCAGTTTTAACAAATAATCTGTACAATGGAATAAGCAATCCTGTAGATACAGGCTTCTAAATAGAAACAAAGCTCTATAATGAATAACATGAGTCTGGAATCGTTGAGGGGCTTCTCTCCTTTACTCTCATCCACATAGTTATGATAGAAATAGGTATTGCTTGCCGAAGATCAATTTCTTATTAATTCTGCCATGGTCAACACTTGTCCACTTGGGAGTGGTCAGTGGCAGAATAACCAAAATTCACCTTCCATTATTGCTAGTAGAAGTCACTTTATTGATGCATGAAAGAGTGCCAACATTCAGTTATTAGTAAGGAATCTGTGATGGTGAAACTCCTTAGGATAATGCAAAATTCATTTCTGTGATGGTGACACTGGTGAAATGCCTCAAGATTTAGTTGTTTTTGTGATACAACCGTTCTACAGAAGTTTAGCCATAAGAACATTTGAAATGTACATTTAAGGATCTAAAAATTAAGGATCTAAGATTTAAAAATCTTCTAGGTGTGCCAGCCTCCCTCAGCCCCCCTAATACCTACCTGAGGTCCATCTCTCTCCAGCCCCTCAGCCGTCCGGGACTCTCCCTCCTGTATGGCTAAGACACAGCCACCGCGTCATTGGCTCCTGCGGCTGTCAACGAAAGTCAGCCAATCAGGAGAGTGAGGTGGCAGGGTCTGAATGGACACAGAAGGCTGCAGCTCAGCTTGGGTGCCCCCATAGCAAGCTGCTTGCTGTGGGGGCACTCAACAGGAGGGAAGGGCCAGGAGCAGCAACGAGGAACCCAAGAAGAGGAGGATCCGGGCTGCTCTGTGCAAAACCAACTGCTCAGGGGAGGTGAGTATAACATGTTTGTTTTTTTTTATTTAAAAGGAGACGTTACAATCACTTTAAAGTGATACTAAACACATACTGTTTAACTACTTGCCGACCACCCCACACAGATTTACCCGGTGGGAGCCCCGAGCACCCAGCCGGCACGTCCGCCGGCTGGATGGAGTCCCGATCAATGCCGGAAACGGCTTTGATCGGGTCTCCGATGACGTATCCCGGAGGCAGCGTCCATGACGTCACTTCCGGGGTACTGTGCTGCAAGAGGCGGCAAATTTGAAAAACGACTGTATGCAAAAACGCCGTTTTCGGCGTTTTGCATACAGGGAAGTGTAGTAGAGGGGTCTAGGGTCTTTTAGACCCTCGATCCCTCCATAAAGTGTACCTGTCACTACATATTGGTGTCACAAGGGATGTTTACATTGCTTGTGACAGCAATAAAAGTGATCAGATTTTTATTTTTTTTTTTAAAAACTGTAATAAAGTTAAAAAAATAAATAAAATAAATGGGGAAAAAAAAAATTTAGCCGCCCCCGTCACCGTTAGCTCACGCACAAAAAAAAACGTATACGGAAGTCGAGCCGCAAATGAAACGCTGTTCAAACCACACATGTGAGGTATCGCCGTGATCGCCAGAGCGTGAGCAATAATTAAAAAAAAAGAGCTACACTCTAAACTGGTAACCGTTAAATAAATTTAAAGCGTCGCCTATTGAGATCTCTATTGACCGTAGTTTGTCGCCATCCCACGGGGGGGCGCAATTTTAAACCGTAACATGTTGGGTATGTATTTACTCGGCGTGACATCATCTTTCACAATATACAAAAAAATGGGCTAACTTTACAGTTTAGTATTTTTTAAATGCAGTGAAATGTGATTTTTCTAAATTTTTCCAAAAAAATGGTGTTTTAAAGACCGCTGCGCAAATACCGTGTGACAAAAAATATTGCAATGACCGACATTTTATTCTCCAGAGTCTTTGCTAAAAAAAAATATATAATGTTTGGGGGTTCTAAGTAGTTTTCTAGGAAAAAATACTGATTTTAATTTGTGAACAAAAAGTGTCTGAAATAGGGCTGGGGCTGAAGTGGTTAAACTACTTGCCGACCACCCCACACAGATTTACTGCGGCAGGGCGGCTCGGCTGCACATTATCACGTAGATTGATTAGACATGGCGGGAGGAGCAGGCTCGATCGCCGCTGGCCTCCCGCGATCTTCGGGGAAACTGACAGAAGAGCCGCCTGCCTATGTAAACAAAGCAGACGGCTCTCCTGTCACACAGGCACACTGAGATCGTGTTTCTCAGCTAAGCTGAAACACTGATCTTTCTGTGCCTTTCACAGAGCCCCCCCCCCCCTACAGTTAGCAAGCACTTTAGGCATACATTTAACCCCTTGATCACCCCCCCCCCCCCCCCCAGTAATTAACCCCTTTCCTGCCAGTGTCATTTATACAGTAGCAGTGCATATTATTTAGCACTGATTAGCACTGATTAATGTCACTGGTCCCCAAAAAGTGTAAATAATGTTAGGGGTCCGATCTGTCCGCCGCAATGTCACAGTCCCGCTTAAAATCGCAGATCGCCGCCATTACTAATTTAAAAAAAAATAAGTCCAAAAATCTATCCCGTAGTTTGTAAATGCTATAACTTCTGCGCAAACCAATTAATATACGCTTTTTGGGATTTTTTTTTTTACCAAAAATATGTTGCAAAATACAAATTGGCCTAAACTGTTAAAAAAAATTACATTTTTACATTTTTTTATTGGGAATTTTTTTGAAGGAAGTCGCTCTTTTTTTGTTTATAGTGCAAAATCTAAAAACCGCAGAGGTGATCAAATGCCACCAAAAGAAAGCTCTGTTTGTGGGGAAAAAAAAGGACATCAATTGTATTTGGGTACAGCGTCACACGACCAGGCAATTGTTAGTTAAAATAACGCAGTGCCGAATCACAAAGAATGGAGCTCAAGTGGTTGATTTACATTGTCCCTTCTATTTCTGTATGTGGATGATGGCACTGTAATTATTTTATAAATAAAAACATTGAAGTACCTTTTTAATAATCGTTTTACAGCTGTCACATGACCCAGATCTTTCCCAGCCTGTCTGCAGAGAAACATAAGCAGGGTGCGCTTCTAGTCTTCTGCCCCTGGTTACATGTTTAAAATAAAATAAAAAACAGCCTTTGGAATGCAGAGGAAAATAATTATCAATAAACTGTTTTAAATTTGCATTCAAATATATATTTGAAATTAAATCTTTATTAGTTTGTGGAAATAACATGGTGTAAGCGGCGGATTTCTGTCAGTCACAGGTTGTGTCACACCCCTCCAGCCTGTGTCTTAGAATAAGAGGGAGGTGAAGCCTCAATTAATCTACATGTAACCCCCGCCCACATTGTGTTTAGCTAGTTAGTGGACATGGAGGAGGAGGGAGGGAGTGGGCTGTCATTTACCACTGTGTATACACCCACATGTGTGACTCTATAGTCACATGGGCTTCACAGATGTGACAGGGAGAAAATGCTCAGCAAAGAAATTTACTGAAAGCTGAGCATGTGCAGAGTTGCCACCACAGCTGCAAAATCCCTACAGTGAGAGAAAAAGGTATTTGATCATCTGCTGATTTTGTATGTTTGCCCACTGGCAAAGAAATGATCAGTCTATAATTTTTGGTAGGTTTATTTTAACAGTGAGAAACAGAATACCAACAAAAATATCCAGAAAAACGCATTTTAAAAAAAGTTCTAAATTGATTTGCATTTTCCTATCAATCAGCAAGATTGCTGGGTCCCAAGTGTCTTCTATACAGGTAACAAGCTGAGATTAGGAGCACTCTGTTAAAGGGAGTGCTCCTAATCTCAGCTTGTTACCTGTATAAAGGACACCTGTCCGCAGAAGCAATCAATCAGATTCCAATCTCTCCACCATGGCAAAGACCAAAGAGCTGTCCAAGGATGCCAGAGACAACATTGTAGACCTACACAAGGCTGGAATGGGCTACAAGACCATTACCAAGTAGCTTGGTGAGAGGGTGACAACAGTTGGTGTAATTATTCACAAAATGAAGAAACACAAAATAACAGTTAATCTCCCTCGGTCTGGGGCATCATACAAGATCTCACCTCGTGGAGCTTCAATGATCATGAGAATGGTGAGGAATTATCACAGAACTACACGGGAGAATCTTGTCAATGATCTCAAGACAGCTGGGACCATAGTCACCAAGAAAACAATTGGTAACACACTACACTGTGAAAGACTGAAATACTGCAGTGCCCGCAAGGTACCCCTGCTCAAGAAAGCACTTGTACAGGCCCGTCTGAAGTTTGCTAATGAACATCTGAATGATTCAGAGGAAAACTAGGAGAAAGTGCTTTGGTCAGATGAGACCAAAATTGAGCTCTTTTGCATCAACTCAACTCACCGTGTTTGGAGGGGGAGGAGGGATGCTGCCTATGACCCCAAGAACACCATCCCCACCGTCAAACATGGAGGTGGAAACTATATGCTTTGGGATGTTTTTCTGCTAAGGGGATAGGACAACGTCACCGCATCAAAGGTACTTTGGATGGGGCCATGTACCGTCAAATCTTGGGTGAGAACCTCCTTCCCCTCAGCCAGGGCATTAAAAATGGGTCGTGGATGGATATTCCAGCATTACAATGACCCAAAACACATGGCCAAGGCAACAAGAAGAAGCACATTAAGGTCCTGAAGTTGCCTAGCCAGTCTCCAGACCTTAATCCCATAGAAAATATGTGGAGGGAGCTAAAGGTTTGGATTACCCAAAGTCAGCCTCGAAACTTTAATGAGTTGGAGAGGATCTGAAAAGAGGAGTGGGACAAAATCCCCCCTGAAATGTGTGCAAACTAGGGATCGACCGATTTATCGGCAAAGCTAATATATCAAGGGCCGATATGTACTTTCCCCGATATATCGGAATCTGCCCCGGAAGTTACCGATATTGACGATATTTCAGGAAAGTGCTTGTACCGGGGTGATGCCTGAAGATAGAGGCATCACCCCGGTACCAGCGTCCATAGCCGAGGGTCGGCTGTCTTGTTCATGAGACAATGAGAAGCCGCTCGGCTGTCATTACAAGGAGCGGGAGGGGACACCCCCTCCCGCCGCCTTCCACGGCTCGCCCGAGTCTCCCGTCCCACCGGGAGACCCGGGCAACCAGCCTGCACGGCTGCCAAAGACCTGATCAAAGCCACATTCGGCTCTGATCAGGTCTCCATGCAAAAACCCGGAAGTGATGTCATGACATCACTTCCCGGTACTGCCGCCAGATTTAAAAAAAACTTGGCGTTTTGAATGCTTTTAAGGAGGGGTTTGGGGTCTTTTAGACCCCCAGATCCCCCCACAAGAGTACCTGTCAAGAAAAAAACAAAAAATGTCCAAAAATATCGGTGCATATCAGCCGATATGCATTGGCTAAAATACGTTGGCCCCTCCATTGGACGGTCAGACCCCTGGGTTCCCCTCCTACACATCAAGCACCCCCCTTCATCTGTCCCTCCCCATCTTACCCCCCCTCTCCACTTATACTGGGGCTGTGTGGGTGGTCTGGTCAACCTCTTGGGGTAGGGCGCTATGCACCATTCGCACGGTGGTGGCTTCCCTGCATAGGGAATTTTTCTTGCCCTTGTCGAAATCAAGGACGCTTACATTCACATTCCAATATGTGTCGGTCACCATCGCTTTGCCGTGGGAGAGGAACGTTATCATTTTGTGGCGTTACCCTTTGGTCTCGCCCCTGCTCTTTTGGGTCTTCATGAAAGTGTTGGCCCCGGTACTAGCATTGTTACGCCAATGGGGGATCGCGGTACTGAGCTAATTGGACGACCTCCTGCGAGCGGAGTCTCCTACTGCTCTGGTGGAAAACCTGGAAATCACCATACGTCCTTTGAGGGATTTTGGCTGGATTCTGAACTTTCAGAAGTCTGCTCTGGCTCCCGTCCACAAAGCTGGACTATCTGGGTCTGACTCTGGACTCGACCTTAGCCAGAGTGCTAATTCCTCTGAACAAACTCCAAAAACTGCAGGCTGCAATTCATCTCCTGCTGTCCAGCACATGGTCATCCCTCCGGATTTGCATGTGGGTGCTGGGCCTGACGGTGTCTACCTGCAAGGTGCTTCCGTTTGCACAGTTCCATATGAAGTCCCAGCAAGGGAGATTCTGGCCAAATGGTACAAGAATCCGGAGTCCCTGGATAATCAGACCCGGCAGAGCCGGGGAATGAAAGAGTCCCGATATGGTGGCTTCGTTCTCCGGAGCTTCGGCTAGGCCAAATCCATCCTCCCCTTGTATTGGACAGTGGTCACCACGGATGCCAGCCTGTCTGCTCAGGGGATACTGGAAGAATCCAGACTACCGATCAATGTCTTGGAACTCCGAGCGATCAGACTGCGCTTGGAACATTGGACAGATCGTCTTCAGGGATGTCCAGTGCGCATTCAATCGGACAATGCCACGGCCGTGGCTTATGTCAATCACCAGGGGGGCACAAGAAGTGTCCTGGCGGCTATGGAGGTGGCATTCTAAGGTGGGCAGAATGGTTAGTTCCAGCCCTCTCCGCTGTACACATTCCAGGGGTGGAAAACTGGCAGGCGGATTAGCTCAGTCGGCAGGTGTTGGACCACAGGGATTGGTCCCATTATCTGGAGGTGTTTTATCAGTTGTGTCTCTTGTGGGACATCCCCGAGGTGGATCTGTTGGTGTCTCGGCTCAACAGACAGGTGCAAGGGTTTGTGGCTTGGTCTCTGGATCCTCTGGCGGACGCCACAGATGCGCTGGTGGGGTCAGTATCGTCTGATTTACGCCTTCACTCCTCTAAAGCTTCTGCCAAGACTTCTACGCAAGATTGAGGCCCCGAACTGGCCTCTCCGGGCTTGGTACGCGAATCTGATGTGGCTGGTCGCCGATGTTCCTTGGAAGCTTCCTCTCAGGGAGAATCTGCTGTCCCAAGAGCCAATCTTCCATCCTGCTTTACAGTCGCTGACTTTTACGGCTTGGCCGTCGAACGCAAGGTGCTGATGGATAGAGGTTTTGTCTGAGTCGGTGATTCCAATGCTGTTAAAAGCTAAGCAGTCTACTAATAGGAAGATCTACCATCGTACGTGGAAAAGACATATATTGCGTGGTGTGAGTCTCTTGGGGTTCATCCTCGCTCTTTTTCGGTGTCTCAAATCTTGACCTTCCTTCAACAGGGGGTTGAGCAGAAACTGGCCTTGAGTACTATCAAGAGTCAGGTTTTGGCCTTAGCGGTTTTCTTTTAAGGGCCCTTGGCCACATACTCCCTGGTACATTCTTTTCTTCAGGGAGTTAGGCACTTGACCCCTCCAGTGCGATCTCTGTTGCTGCCTTGGGACCTAAATTTGATGCTCTCAGTCTTCCAGAAGCCTCCTTTTGAGAATCTTCGAGAGATTCCCCTGCTTACGCTGTCCCAGAAGGTGGCCTTTTTGGTGGCTATCACCTCTGCTCACAGGGTGTCGGAATTGGCGTCATTATCCTTTCATTCACCTTACTTGGTGGTTCACAGAAATAAGGTCGTTTTTCGTCTCTTTCCATTGTTCCTTCCTCAGGTTGTCTCTGATTTTCATTTGAATAAAGACATTGTGTTACCTTCCCTGTGTCCCAAAACATTCAAAGGAAATTGCTTTGCATGCCTTGGATGTGGGCGTACCTGGCAGCTACAGAGTCTTTTAGGAAGTCAGACTCACTATTTGTGCTCACAGATGGGCCTCGGAAAGGGTTGTCCGCTTCTTCTGCGACCAATTCAGATGGATCAGACAGACGGTGGTCTATTCCATTAAGGGTCAGGTTCCTCCTTTCCCTGTCAAGGCACATTCTACTCGAGCGCTCAGTGCCTCCTGGGCCTTCCGTCATCAGGCATCAGTGATGCAGGTTTGCAAGGTGACCTCCTGATCATCGGTGCGCACTTTCACAAAGTTCTATAAAGTGTATGTGTTGGCATCTGCGGATGCTTCCTTTGGCCACAAGGTTTTTGCAGACTGCTGTTTAGAGGACCTGGTCCTCTTTGAGGGTGTATTGTTATTTTCAGGTGGGCTCCAGCTGTTGTGGTTGAGCTCCTGTTTACCTGGTTGGCTATAGTTCGCCTTGGGAGTTTCTTTTTTTGCTGTTCCCACCCTTCATGTTTAACACTGCTTTGGGACATCCCAATGGTTAAGAAGATCAGGAGCTGTGTCTGTCAATGAACGAAAGAGAGAATGGGATTTTTGACTTGCCGTAAATTCTATTTCTCTTATGTTCATTGGTGGACACAGCACCCACCCCTCTGTCGAGTTGTACCTCTCTCTGCTATAGGTACTCAATTTTGTTACAAGCAGTGTCAGAAGAAGGAGTATACCCCCTGGGACTGCCAATTGGCCTAGCCAGACTTTTTCTCTGCCTAATGTCCAACTCCTGTAGAGGGTAATATAACACAATGGTTAAGAAGATCAGGAGATGTGTCTGTCAATGAACATCGGAGGAATGGATTTTACGGTAAGTCCAAAATCCCATTTTTGCCACCAAGTACTAAGTCCTGTTTTGCGACGGGGTCAAATACTTAATTCACTCATTAAAATGCAAATCTGTTTATAACTTTTTTAAATGCATTTTTCTGGATATATTTGTTGTTGTTCTGTCTCTCACTGTTAAAATAAACCTACCATTAAAATTATAGACTGATCATTTCTTTGTCAGTGGGCAAACGTACAAAATCAGCGGGGGATCAAATACTTTTTTCCCTCACTGTAGCTGAATTGGGGATCTGAACAGAAGGTGGAGATAGAGAGCAGTAGGATCAAACTTGTTTCTTTTGCAGAATACAGAAAACGAATCTCATAGTGACTGAGTGAGTATGAACAGCATGTAATACAGCATTTATTAATAGCTTTTTATGATGTGGGTTTAGTGACATTTTACATAGTAGGTAAGGTTAAACAAAGACAATAGTCCACCCAGTTCAGCCTGTGTAGGGGTGTGTGTGTGTGTCAGTGTCGATAATTATATCCCATATCCCTGTATGTTGTGTTCACTAAGTTGCATGTCCAAGAGTCTCTTAAAAATGTTAATACTCCCCGCTAACACCACCAATTGTGGAAGAGAGTTCCACATCCTTATCGCCATGACCGTAAAAAACCCCTGCCCAGCTTAAGGTTAAACAGCTTCTCCTTCAATCTCATTGTGTGGCCCGTGTCCTCTTACACTCCCTGTCTGAGACTGAATAGTTTTGCCGCCATTGGGGTATTTGTATATCGCTAATATGTCCCCTCTCCCGTGTCTCTTCTCCAGGGAAAATAAATTTGGAACTTGTAGTCGCTCTTCGTAATTGATGTCCTCCTATTAAACATAAAAAAACAACACTTGTTATCTGACACCATTTTTAAAAGTGGGTTTCTGGGTTTTTGGTAAAATGAGGAAAACCATGTAATGGGAGACCCTTTAATGTTTGCATTACCTATGAGCACAGTCAGTGTTGGGTCTTTCGTGTGTACATGACCAACTTGCCATGAACCGTGTGGACCAGTATATTCTTATACAGAGAAAGAGATGTACACCGCTCAGGCAGTTGAAACTTCACAGCCAGCCCTGGGTGCAGGACCTCAGATCGCTACCGCGTACAGGATACAAGAGAAATGGCCGCACACCAAGCGATGGCTCACGATGAAAGGCTTTATTGAACAAGGATGCAAGGTACAGCAAAATGGATGGTAGACATGTTCCACACGAAGCATGCTGTGAGCTGTGTGAAACATGTCTACCATCCATTTTGCTGTACCTTGCATCCTTGTTCAATAAAGCCTTTCATTGTGAGCCATCGCTTGGTGTGCGGCCATTTCCCTTGTATCTTGTATATTCTTATAGGCAGTGTGGCGTGGGCAAAGCAAGTTAGAACAGACAGATATACTATTGGATACAGAATGTAATCAAGGAGTCCTTGTCACAGAATTGAGTTGTAGGGTTTCATGACAAGCCATACCCTAGAAACCTGTGACCTTTGTAGCTTTGGATTGATAGAATTAAATTATTATTATAATACAGGTTTTTTAACCACTTAAGCCCCGGAAGATTTTACCCCCTTCCTGACCAGGCCCTATTTTGCGATTCGGCACTGCGTGATTTTAATGGACAATTGCGCGGTCGTGCGATGCTGTACCTAAACAAAATTGAAGTCCTTTTTTTCCCCCACAAACAGAGCTTTCTTTTGGTGGTATTTGATCACCTGTGCGATTTTTACTTTTTGTGCGCTATAAACAAAAAAAAAGCGTAAATTTAGAAAAAATAACAATATTTTTCAAATTTTTTTATATGAAATTCCCCCCCAAAAAAATGTAAAAATCTAAATTTTTTAACATTTTAGGCCAATTTGTTTTCTGCTACATATTTTTGGTAAAAAAAAAAAATTGCAATAAGCGTATTTTGATTGGTTTGCGCAAAAGTTATTGCTTTTACTAACTAAGGGAAAGATTTTTGTCATTTTTGTTGTCTTTTTTTTTTTTTAACGAGTAATGGCTGCGTTTTTTTTTTTTTGCGGGACTGGGACATTGTGGCGGACAGATTTGGGGGTACCAGTGACATTACTACAGTAATCAGTGCTATACATATGCACTGTTACTGTAAGAATGACACTGGCAGGGAAGGGGTTAACTTTATTGGTGATGCGGGGGGTTAAGTGTGTCCCTAGGGGCGTGCTTCTAACTGTAAAGGGGCGTGGCTAGTGGTGTAACAACAGAGAAATACGATCCTACATAGCAGGACCATATGATTTCTGTTCTTACACAGGGGAGAATGACAGGCGGCTTTGTTTACATCAGCCGCCTGCCTTTCTCCCTCTCCACCGGGAGATCGCGAGTGGCCGGCGGACATCGGGTCCGCCGGTCACACGCGCGGGGATGTGCACTTTGCCTGTGAGGGGCTGACTGCCGCAGTAAATAGTCGTGCGGCGGTCGGCAAGTGGTTAATAGAACCAACAGCTTGCACAGCGCTTTACAACATGAGGGCAGGCAGTGCAATTACAATACAATTCAATGCAGGAGGAATCAAAGGACCCTGCTTGTTAGAGCTTACAATCTAAAATGGAGGACTTTTGGTCAATAACGGTGTGTGTTATCTGTTACATCACCTGGTATTTGGTGACCAGCTTGCTTCTTTACCTCAAATCCCATATTTGGCATTTATGTACTAAAGAATACACTCTAATGTATATATCTGCAATATATTCTTTAAGGCTAGCTATAATGTGTTGGGCATGCCAAATGATTTATTTTATGAATTAATGATTTTGAAAGTTTTAACCCTGCAGAAATTATTTTTATTATGTGTTCGGATTTGTTAATTCTTCAGAGATATTTCTAAATCAATGCAACCCTTCCTCCAACTAATATTACCCTCTTTTTTTTTTTTTTACTCTACAGGTTCTCATGCTCATTTGGTGATATCTGGACCAGAGCTGGTATTACAGAAGCCCTCGTGGGGGGCAAGTAGTGTAGCTACAACCACAAACTCCATATTGTGGACAAGTGATCCACCTTCGCTCATTAGGGGACGTAACGATGCGCCCCTTCAAAGCAGGGAGAACTCACAGCTAAGACCTTTCCTTTCTAGAGACCTACAGAAACCTGAAGAGAGGCAAGGGCCCAGGGAGATAAATATCAGGTAATTATGAAGAACAGTGTGACAGGGATTGCAGAGGGTTAGAGAACACGACACAACCCCCCCTCCCCCTCCCTCCCTCCCTCCATATGTCCTCTGTTGACACTTGAAAAACAAATCCTTGGTATCCTTGTGGTAAGCATGCAATTGACGAAAGTAGGTAGTCAGCAGTCTTTTACACAAGGCAAAGCGGCAGGTTCATGTAAATGCTGCCCCCTGCTGCTTTTACAACAGGGTCTTTCCCTTGCTTGGGGATAAACGACTGGCTCTGCAGGCACTTAGTGTTTCCAGAAAGTTTTCACAGCGTTTCTCTTTTTCCACATTTTGTTATGTTACAGCCTTATTCCAAAATTGATTAAATTCATTATTTCTCTTTCGTTCATTGACGGACACAAGCTTCTCCATTATTCAGAACCATAGGGATATATTGCCCCCTACAGGAGTTGGACACTAGGCAAAAAAAAGACTTGGCTAAGCCTATCGGCAGTCCTAGGTGGTATACTCCCCCTCTCTGCTATAGGTCTTCAGGTTTTTTCCTGCCTAGTCAGGAGTAAAAACCTAGTTCTTTGCCAGGATCCTTGGTCCCTTCTGGGTTCTTCTCCCTTCATGAGGTTGTGAGCTGGCTTTTGGCACTTGCTCTTGTGGGGATTGCTGGGGACGCTGCTGTCTTTGTGTTCCCCTGGCCTGGGTACCTAGTGCACTGTCCCCCCCTCCACCCCACCCTTCTATGGAGTTCTAATACTTCTCACATTGCTTGTTACAAAACTAAGGCCCTTTAGCCGAGAGGGGGAGTATACCACCTAGGACTGCCCATATGTGTAGCCAAGTCTTTTTTCCTGCCTAGTGTCCTACACCTGTAGGGGGAAAAATTACCCCCTGTAGGGGGAAATATTACCCTATGGTTCTAAATAATGGATAAGCTGTGTCCGTCAATGAACTCAGAGAAACTGATTTTACAGTAAGTCAAAAATCCAATTTTTCCCCAAAATTCTACAAACGATACCCCATAATGATAACGTGAAAGGAGCTTGTTTGAGATCTTTGCAAATGTATTAAAAATAAACAAAAAAATCACATGTGCATAAGTACTCACAGCCTTTGCCATGACACTCAAAATTGAGCTCAGGTGCATCCTGTATCCATAATCCTTGAGATGACTCTACAACTTGATTGGAGTCCACCTGTGATAAATTCAGTTAATTGGACATGATTTGGAAAGGCACAGACCTATCTATATAAGGTCCCACAGTTATCGGTGCATGTCAGAGTCCAAACCAAGCCATGAAGTCCAAGGAATTGTCTGAAGGCCTCAGAGACAGGATTGTATCGAGGCACAGATCTGGGGAAAAGGGTACAGAAAAATGTCTGCAGGTCCCAATGAGCACAATAGCCTCCATAATCCGTAAATGGAAGAAGTTTGAAAGCACCAGGACTCTTCCTAGAACGCGCCACCTGGCCAAACTGAGTGATCGGGGGAAGAAGGGCCTTAGTCAGGGAGGTGACCAAGATCCTGATGGTCGCTCTGACAGAGCTCCAGCATTTTTCTGTGGAGAGAGGAGAACCTTCCAGAAGAACAACCATCTCTGCAGCACTACACCATTTAGGCCTGTATAGTAGAATAGAATAACTAGACGGAAGCCACTCCTCAGTAAAAGGCACATGACAGCCCACCTGGATTTTGCCAAAAAGCGCCTGAGACTCTGACCATTAGAAACCAAATTCTCTAGTCTGATGAAACAAAGATTGAACTCTTTGGCCTGAATGGTAAGCGTCATGTCTGGAGGAAACCAGGCACCGCTCATCACCTTGGCCAATACTATCCCTACAGTGAAGCATGATGATAACATCTTCATGCTGTGGGGATGTTTTTCAGCGGCAGCAACTGGAAGACTAGTCAGGAATGAGGGAAAGATGAATGCAGCAATGTACAGAGACATCCTTGACGAAAACCTGCTCCAGAGCGCTCTGGATCTCAGACTGGGATGAAGGTCCATCTTCCAACAGGACAATAACCTTAAGCACACAACCAAGATAAAGGAGTTGCTACTCTGTGAATGTCCTTGAGTGGCCCAGCCAGAGCCCAGACTTGAACTCGATTGAAAATGGCTGTGCAGCAACGCTCCCCATCCAACCAGATGGAGCTTGAGAGGTCGTGCAAATAAGAATGGGAGAAACTGCCCAAAAATAGGTGTGCCAAGCTTGTAGTATCCTACTCAAAAATACTTGAGGCTGTAATTGGTGCTTTAACTAAGTATTGAGCAAAGGCTATGAATTCAATTCATGTACGTGTGATTTTTTTTTTATTTTTAATACATTTGCAAAGATTTCAAACAAACTTCTTTCATGTTGTCATTATGTAGTATTGTTTGCAGAATTTTGAAGAAAATAATGAATTTAATCATTCATTTAATTAAATTAAAAATTCAATTCAATTAAAATTCATTTAATTATTCAATTAATCATCAATGAATTAAAAAAATTTATTTTTGAATAAGGCTGTACATCACAACACTTCACTTTTTCCACATTTTGTTAACACTTTCCGGATGCACTGTGTAGCTCTGCATCTTGTGATGAATGGAAGTGAGTTACATAATTCTCCGCACCCAGAAGTACCAGGTATTGTACTTTGCTCGAGGCTACTAAACCAAATGTCATGGGAGAAAGGTGAAGGTGAGTATATGTGGGGATGCACACATTTATGTGAATCAGTACTTTGCCATGCTCAAGTTTACTTTCAGGCCATCCACACCCATGCCTCTTAATTCTTTTCAAAAGTAAATATTTTTGTTTATTGAAGGAGACCGCTTCTGATTAAGTGGGGTACACACTATAAGAAATCCGGGTGAACGATTATCCGATTTTCCTTGTTTCACAGCAAGTCGGAACCGATGAACGAACATTCATATGAAAATTCTCATACGACAAAGGCTTTTTTGTTGTTGTTTCTGATCATGCACAGTCTTTCTTTTCTTATTTTTCTTGTACAAAAATCGTACGAAAACGGTACACATTAAATGAAAATCTTTTGTTTTTTTCCATGCGAGAAAAATTTTGGAGTTTGTCCCTTTCGGGAATTTTTGTACTAAAATTCTGAATAGTCTGTAGAAAGTTCTGTACACACTATACGAAAATCATACGACAATTCTTTGGACGAAAATGTTCGCCTGATTTTCTTATAGTGTCTACGAGCCTTTAAGAATCGTAGGGTTATATGGCTGCCTACAGGGAAAGTGACACTAGCCAATTTAAGAAAAGAAAATGTAGGCCAACACCTAGGCATTAAAATCCATTCCATATCATTCAAGGAGAATGGATGTTGTTTCCTTCCTTTGATGTTTGAGTATGATTCATTTTACAATCAACTGCTGCTGGTAGAATCAGAATGGATATTACAGGATTGGCAAGTCTCTCCAGTCAGCCAATAAGCACAGGTTCAATGAGCATACTGGTGTTCTCCCAGGACTGTATTAGGCAGGACAGTACAGCTCGGGATTTTATGCAGAGTGTAACAGGGCCAGAGCTGTGGCAGTACATAGCCTGTTCCTACTTCTCTCACTTCTTTTGTGAGGTGCTGCAGCAAGTGGACCCCCTCCTTTTCATTGTACCTGAGGCATTGTATGTGTGTTGAAACCTGGCATCGTTTATGCCCCTGGCTTCTAGCTTTTGCACCCGCATTCTTCAGAGAAACACAGCAGAATCATATCACCTCCTCGTCACTCTCAGGACATTTAGTCATACAGCAGATCCAGAGTTCCTTAAAGGATTGGGATCTGGTCCTGCCCCCCCCCCTTTTTTTTTTTTCCTGTGAGGGTCCTTGAGGGGGAAACTTAGGTGGAACACTAAAAATATACATCTTTGTCCTTTTTTTTTTTTTTTTCAATACGGCAGTAACCTTTATCCACAGGCTTTCCTCTGACTCAGGCCGTAAGGCCAACCTGTTTAATTGCAAAGCTAAGCCTGGATGTACATAACTCCCAACTTTTAAACTTCAGAATGAAGGACAGTTAAGCGAGAAAGCAACCAGCGGCATGCTACGCTGCACCATGGCAAAAGTGGTTGTGGCCACTGATTGCTGCGCTACTGGCAAGAGTCTCACAGACACATACAAACGGTTTTGCATAAACTATGAGAGTGTGCATTACAGAAAGTGTGGAAGAATTCAGGAGTGCATTACACAGAGTGCAGGGTTTAGGAATGCACTACATACAGAGAACAGGGTTCAGGAGTGCGTTATGTACAGAGTGCAGAGTTCAGGAATCTAATATGTGCAGGGTTCTGGAGTGCGTTATGCACAGGGGGCAGAGTTCTGGAGTGCGTTATGCACAGGGGGCAGGGTTCTGGAGTGCGTTATGCACAGGGTGCAGGGTTCTGGAGTGCGTTATGCACAGAGTGCAGGGTTCAGGATTGCATTATGCACAGGGTTCAGAAGAGTACTTGGTACAGAGTACAAGGTTCATGAGAGTGCTAGATACAGAGTGCAGGGTTCTGGCGTGTGTTATGCACAGTGTGCAGGGTTCAGGAGAAAGAATATAATTTTTTTTTTAACTATTTAAGATTTCGCCTGTTGATCCAGTGTCAGATGCAAAATCTTTTTCTTCAGTAGAGGAAGAAACCCCGTAGATCTTCCCCTTTTACTTGTGATTTGTTGATTTTTATTTTCATGTATTGGAAACATCAGAAAAAAGTTTTTGGTGCTTTACGTCTTTCTGGAGGACTTTATTTATTACAAAGTAGGTCATTCCAATTCTGGTAAGGCCTGTCTGAATCCTGCCTTAGCAAGGCCACTAATTTTATATCCCTTAAAGTGGAAGTACTGCCTAATACCTCAAATTCTCCCCTGCAATCATTAATGTAAGCCAAGTTCAGCCTTCTGTGTCAAAATGAAAAAATCCCAGTTTTTCTCCCTTTATTTTGCAGTATTCAGTGCTGTCACATGACTTAAATCCCTCTTCCTGTTATGTCCAAGAGCAGCAAGTGGGTGTGGTTACTGAAAGCTTGTGACATCACTTCCAGGGAGGGGCACTGTTCCTGTGTAGCCATTGGGCCTATACGGCATGGGAGGAGCTGATCATAGGTTCTCTCCCAGTGGTTTCTCATCAATAAGGATGCGTTCTACATCCTAATTCATGTGAAAATGAAGAAATAATCCACACAGGACACGGGGGGTGCAAATATACAGTATATCTGTACTGGGCATTGAGTGAAGACTACCAAAGGACAAGGAAGCTGGATGGGGGTGTTAGTGTAGCTGTAAGTGCTTGGGGGTCTCAGCTCACAGTCTACAATGATCATAGTATAGGCAACTACACTAAGTCTAAGTTTCCACTAGTGCGACTAGTCATGCGACTTTGGACACATAAAGTCGCATGACAAGTCACAGCCCATTGATTTCAATGGCACCCCGTTCCCATGTATGTGACTTTGAAAATCAGTGACTTTCTTGAGGCTACCACGTCGACCAGAAGTTGTTGGAACTGGCAGCCTTATCCTGTAAGAAGCCCCATTTGGTTTTGGAATGGAGCAAGGTTGTTTTAAGACCTAGGCCCTTTTTTTATTCAAGGTTTCCGCCTTTCATCTAAATGAAGACATTGTGCTGTCCAGCGTTTGCTCACTCTTGGTAATTTGCCCTCCTCTGTCTACATTTTGTGAGGGCTGTCAAGGTCTTACAAAATGGCAATGCTTCTTTCAAATAAACTGACTCTGTCATTCCAGAAGGACGTAAAAGAGTTTTTTGTCCTTCAGGCTTATGAGTTATTGCAGGGGTCCCCACCCCCAGGGCTGCGGACCGGTGCCAGTCCCCAGCCTGTTGATGACTGGGTCGCGCAGCGGGACGTGAGTGGCAACCACAGGGCTATCACAAAATATGGCTGTGGTTCACCACCTGCTGTGTGGCCATGCCCATGTGTCCTCTCCCGCCACCTGCCCGGCGATGTCATGCTATCAGCAGGGCAGGGGGTGGGAGGAGCTCAGATCGGAATGAAAAACTTCTTCTGCCCTGCTAATAGGATGACATCATCGGGCAGGAGAGGACAGATGGACTGAGCACAGCCTCTACCTTGCCAAATGTACAAATCGTAAGCTGGGGAGGCAGAGAGAGGAAAGGTGGCAGACTGCAGGGGCACTGTGATGATGAAGGATGTGATGTAAAGGGGAACTGAGGACGTTGATATAAATGGGGGGCTGTGGTGGGAAGGGGGGCTAAAGACAGACTCTGTGAATATCCCCCCCGTAAAATTGGCTGCCATGAAACTGGTCCCTGGAGCCAAACACGTTGTGGGACAAGGTTCCTCCTTTACCAGTAAAAGTTCACTTGGCCAAGTCACTAAGTACTTTGTGTGTCTTTCACCATCAGGCTTCTGTCTCTGAAGTCTGCAACATGGTGTCTTGTTCAAATGTATTCTAAGTTCTATCAGCTGAATATTTGTGCTTCTTCAGATGCCAGTTTGCAGGCAAAGTGCTGCACGTGTAATACCTTTTAGTTCTTGTCGTTCCCTGTCCTATTGACTTGTATTGAGAAAAAAGCAGTTCCAATGCAAACAAAAGTCATTGTACACAAGCCCTTCTGCACACTTTGATGCAGATTGTAAAGCCCAGCTCCAGGCAATTTGTTTTAAACTAAAATTGGCCTGCAGCCAGTGTACAAAATAAAAAAAGCAAGCTAGGCTTCAACATTTGCACGGAGCTAGTCCCACAGTACGTTTTCATCTCAAGATACATATAGTTACATAGTTAGGTTGAAAAAAGACAAGTCCATCTAGCTTAACCAACAAAAAACAGTAAAGAAAATCCAACCATACAATCCCATATACGCAATCCTATACCCGCAGTTGATCCAGAGGAAGGTGAAAACCCCTGCAAAGCATGATCCAATTTGCTACAGCAGGGGAAAAAAATTCCTTCCTGATCCCCGAGAGGCAGTCGGATATTCCCTGGATCAACTATACCTATAAATATTAGTACCCAGTTATATTATGTACACCTAGGAAAGAATCCAGGCCTTTTTTAAAGCAATCTACTGAGCTGGGCAGAACCACCTCTGGAGGGAGTCTATTTCACATTTTCACAGCTCTTACGGTGAAGAAACCTTTCCGTATTTGGAGACTAAATCTGTTTTCCTCTAGACGTAAAGAGTGCCCCCTTGTCCTCTGTGTTGACCTTAAAGTGAACAACTCAACACCAAGTTCACTATATGGACCCCTTATGTATTTATACATGTTGATCATATCCCCCCTTAATCGCCTCTTCTCAAGAGAGAATAAATTCAGTTCCTCTAATCTTTCCTCATAGCTGAGGTCCTCCATGCCTTTTCTCTTAGCTGAGCTCCCCCATGCCTCTTATCAGTTTGGTTGCCCTTCTCTGCACTTTCTCCAGTTCACCGATATCCATTTTAAGAACTGGTGCCCAAAACTGAACTGCATATTCCAGATGAGGTCTTACTAATGATTTGTACAGGGGCAAAAATTATATCTCTCTCTGTTAATACAAGAAAGGACTTTGCTTGCTCTGGAAACCGCAGCTTGGCAAGATGTCCTCAGCATTCTAGGTTGAATGATACCCAGTGTCATTCATCTCTGGAAACTGAGGGCATACTACACATACAGGGTGGTATGGTCCTGCTAAGGGGGCTTCACCACAGCAGCACCCTTCCAGTGTATTCCACTGGAGTTCTGACCTCGTTTCCCTTTTCTTCATCACCAATGACCCACCCTGGGCCTGAGAAGAGGTGAAGAGGAAGATGACCCAGGTAAATTTAAAAACAAAGCATATTGTATAGAAAGGAAGAAGGGAGGGAACAATCATATAATTAGTGAATACACAGGTTTTTGCAGTAGTCTGGGTCTGATTGGCTCCCTTTGTGTCTTGTGAGACAGGTGTAAATAAGCCGCTAATTGCAACCACAACTGTCTGACATTTAATTACTTTTGTTAAGAAATGGCTTCTACATATTCCATAAATTTAGCATTGTACCTTTAAACACGAAACCTTGAAGATTAGACGACTTGATTAATTTGTCTTGGGCCTACCGCAAACGTATGCTCTGTATTTATAAAAGTTGATAAATATAAAATATAGAATAACTAGACAAAATGCTTGTATAAATAGGTGTGGGAAACATGAGACCTCCTCACAATGACTCTCTGCCTGTTTTCTTCCAGCAGTGAGACAGCAGGACCACTGTCCAAAAACATCTTGGATGACATCAGCACAATGTTTGATGACCTGGCCGAGCAGCTGGAAGCCATGTTGGACTGAGGAGTCCTGTTCACTTTTTTTTGGCACTTTAGCTGGGACTGAATGATAGCACAGCTTCACTTGGATTAAAGCAGACAAAAATCCTCAAACTTTTCAGCCATTGTTCAAAAAAAAAAAAAAAACTGTTGAATTTTGTTAAGGATATTTGGAAATCTTTGCAGCAGCACTTGGGATGAGGTATTGACCTGGAACGATCGATCTTCATTCAGTTCTGAATGCCATATATTTTGCTGTCTCTTATTGCCAGGCTTTTGCGTATACTGCCACACCCAGTCTTGTTTGTGTATAATCCTTGTTCCTAAAAATGAAACTGTAAATGTTTGATTTTCTTTTTTTAAGAAATGTTTATTTTAAAGTAATTTTATATATATGTATACATCTATAAATATATATATTTACTAACCAGAATATATTTGAAGTGGTATTTCTTTCAATTTCAAGATGCTAGTAAATAATTTCTTAGGGCAGTTCTATTTAATTCATGAGTCTTCACACAATGACAAGTGCTAGTAATCCTGACAAAGTTGTTTTACAACTCTTCGATTCTGAGCCACACTGCCTGTGTCTAAAGGGCACAGACAGCATGGCTTGGCTCCATCCCCTCTTCACTGAATTTAACTGACTGTGTGAAGAGGGAGAGAAGACTGCAGCTAGGCACAGCGCTGGCTTGAGTGAGGACTCAAGTAAAGTATAAGGGGGGGGGGGGGATACTGCTGCCTAAACATTTTTTACCTTAATGCAGGCAATGCATTACATATAAAATAATTTAGGCCTTAGAACCACTTTAACATTTTTATATTGTTATATATAGTTAGTCATTTTGACAAGTACATCCATGTTTAAAGCGATACTAAAGTCTTGTCTTTTCTCTTTCCTTCATTGACGGACACAGCTCCTTAGGTTTCTTGACCATTGGGCTATACGGCCCCCTACAGGGGTAGGACATTAGGCAGAAAAAGAACTTGACTACGCCTATGGGCAGTCCCAGGATGTATACTCCCCCTCTCTGCTATAGTTTTCTGTCTAATCAGGAGTAAGGACCTAGTTCCTTGCTGGGATCTTTTTCTCCCCGTTTTTTCCTGCAAGATCTTCAATCAGCTGCCGGACTGAGGGATTGCTGGATAATCTAGATCCAGTGGTCACCCTAGTCTGGCCAGCACGCTCGCGCGCAGACCACAGCACTAGGTTGGCCGCGACATAGCCCAATTGGACGGGGACTGGCCTGCTAGTTAAACGCCTTGGGAGGTCGCATACGACCAGATCTCGACCTGCATTGCAGTGTTCCTCCTGGCCGATAGCCCCCCATTTCGATGGCAAGGAGGTTCTGTCTGGAGCGGTGCCTGTCTAGTTCCCAGTATGGTGAGTAGCTGTCCCCACCTCTCCCTTTGAGGGTTTTAGGGTGGACGCGGGCCCCTCCCTGGGACAATCGGACCCCCTGGTTCCCCTCCTTCCTGTTAGGCCCTCCTGTATGCTGGTGGTCACTGTGGGTCATCTAGCCCCCAATCCACACCCCAAATCTGGCGTAGTGTGGTGGTTTGAGTTGTCTCTGGGGCATGGTGCTGTAATGGTGGTGGGGGCAGGGGGATACGCTGCCAGCGACTAGGCGGGGACTGAACCTGTGTGGGGGGCTCTGTGCCGGTTCCCACCTTCCCTCTGATGTTATTCTTGGGCCCCAGGGATCCCTCCTGGATCACTGGTAGCCTCATGGAGCCACGCGTGGCAGCCATTTTGTTGTAGTCTGTAATGATCTCTGGCTGGTGGCCATTTTTGCATAGTCCAGCGGACATTTTTTGTTGGTCCGGTATACTAATAAAGGGCGGCCATTACAGAGGAGCCTCTGGGCGGCAATTTTGGCTGTGTGAGCCCCTCCTTTTCCCCTGGTGCTGACTCCTGGGTCTTTCCTTTCCCTGGATGCCTGATTGTGGGGTACTCTGTTGCTGGCGACCTGGTAGTGCTACCAGCGTGGTTGGGGTGTCACTTAGCAGGGTTTGACACATTTTGTGGGGGTCTCCCTATTCTCTTTGGAGCAGGTTTCCCCACCTGACCCCCTCTTAGAGATTACGGGGCCCCAACCATCCATTGCTGCACTGACGGGAGTCCTTTGTGTCCCGGGTGGAGGTGACTTTTGGGCAGCGGGCTAGCAAAAAGCACTCCTCCTCTCCCCCCCCCCCCCGCCTAATCTGTTTCCTCAGATCCTGAATCTGATTTGGCCGCCGTGGACTTGGCCCACCGTGTGGGGTCTGCGGCCACGCATCCTGACTTTTCTGATAGTGAGGATGATTCCTCCACACCTGTAGCTGCGCACGAAAAGGCACTGGTGGATGATGCACTGATTGTGTCTGTGCATGAAACTTTAAAAATGGAGGATGAAGTTGGGGCAGAGGCGCCGGTCCCCTTTGTCATTCACAAGCCATCTGGAGCAGCGAAGTTGTTTCCTTTTCCCTCCTATTTTGACAGATTTGTAGTGAAATAGAGAAAGCGTCCAAAACGTCCCTTTGTGGTGCCTAAACTCTTTGGGATGCGAAACCCCTTTTTGAGGAGTCCCTCCTTAAAAAGTGGACTGTTCCACCAGTGGTGGACCCCCCGGTTTCCAGGTTGAATAAAGCGACCATTATTCCGGTTGAGGAATAGCCTGCCTTTAAGGACCCAGCTGACAGAAAACTTTAATGGGTTCGGCGCTTAGGCTGGTCTTCACTATTCCCCTGGTGTCGCAAGCTCTGACCAAGTGGGCTAAACTTTTGCGCCGTGACCTGGAGGGTGAGCAGCTCCCTCCCTGCTTTTGCTGAACTGGCAGACCAGTCGGTCCAGGGGCTACAGTTTATCTGTAATGCCTCTGTGGATGCGACTCCCCTGGTTTCTAGGTAGTGGTACTTGGGTGCATATTGTGGCAGTTGTACTTGGGTGCGTATTGTGGCTTAAGTGTTGGTCTGTGGACCAGACATCTAAAAAAAGGCTTTAACTGATCTACTTTTTCAGGGAGATCGCCTGTTTGGGGCTACCCTGGATGACATCATTAAGAGTCTCAAAGGGGGGAAGAGTACTTTTCTTCCGCAGGCTGGTGAGGGTAAGGAACCTCATCACAGATGTGGCCCAGCCTTCTCGGCTCACAAGAAGTTTTTTCGTCCCTCAGGGTCCACTGACAAGGGTTCAAAACCTTTTAAGTCCTCCTCAGGAGGTTTCAAGCGGCCTTGGTCTGACAAGCCGAGAGCAGGATTCTCTAGACCCGCAGACAAGGTCCCTTCAGCATGAAGGTGCGCCCTCACCCGTGCCTAGGTTGGGGGGGGGGGGCGCCTTCGCTGGTTTCCGGGCCCGTAGAAATCCTTGGTGCAAGACAAATGGGTCCACGAAGGGATATGGTCCGAGTACAAGATCGAGTTTCGTTCTTACCTTCTGGAAAGGTTCTTTCCTTCCAATGTGCGCCTGTCCCTGGACCGATTGCAAGCTCTCTTTGGGGCGGTACAAGACCTGCTGCTTCAGGGTGGGATTGTCCCGGTTCCAGCCTCATAACAGTTTCAGGATTTTTGTTCAAAACTGTTTACAGTCCCAAAGAAAGAGGGCAAGGTGAGTCCGATCTGAGTTCTGGATCTCAAGCCCCTGAACTGCTTTGTGTGGGTACAGAAGTTCAGGATAGAGTCCATTCACATTGAACTGCTTTGTGTGGGTACAGAAGTTCAGGATAGAGTCCATTCCATTCACATTCGCAAGGGGATTTTGTTGCCTCTATAGACATCAAGGATGGTTACTTGCACATTCCCATATGTGCCCAGCCACAGCGATTTCTCCGCTTTACTGTAGGAGAGGAACATTATCAGTTTGTGGCGTTACCCTTTGGTCTCGGCTCTGTCCCTTGGGTCATCACGAAAGTGTTGGTTCTGGCGTTGCTATGTCAACAGGGACTTTCAATACTGGGTAACCTGGACAACCTCCTCTTGCGAGCGGAGTCCCCTGTGGTTCTGATGGACGATGTGGAGATCACTATCACTATACAGACCCTGAGGGAGTTCGGTTGGCTTCTGAATTACCAGAAGTCTGCTCTGATTCCATCCAGCAAATTGGATTATCTGGGTCTGACTCTGGACTCAGCTGTAGCCAGAGTGTTCCTTCCTCTGGACAAACTCCAGAAGTTGCATGCTGCAATTCATCTCCTGCTGCCTAGCAGATAGTCATCCCTATGAACTTCAATGCGGGTGCTGGGCCTGATGGTATCTAATCTACCTTTGAGGCGGTTCTGTTTGCACAATTCCATATGTGGTACTTGCAAAGAGAGAGCTTGGTCAAATGGGACAAGTGTCCGAAGTCTCTGGACAATCAGATCCGGCTGAGCCGGGAAAACAAAGGTTCTCTGGTCTGGTGGCTTCACTCTCCGGCTCTTCGACAGGGAAAATTCTTTCTACCCTTGTATTGGACAGTGGTCACCACGGATGCCAGTCTGTCCAAGTGGGGAGGTGTCCTGGGTCGGAGTTCTGCTCAGGGTGTTTGGACACTGGAAGAGTACAGACTACTGATCAGTGTCCATCTCCAGGGGATAAGGCTGTGTCTGGATCACTGGACAGATCGTTTTCAGGGGTTTCCAATGCAAATTCAGTTGGACAACGCCACGGCAGTGGCTTATGTCAATCACCAGGGTGGAACAAGAAGTGTGTTGGTAGCTCTGGAGGTAGCCGGCATTCTATGGTGGGCAGAACGCTTCGTTCCGGCCCTCTCCACCGTACACATTCCAGGAATGGAAAACTAACAGGCAGATTATCTGTCAGCAGGCGTTGGACCAAGGGAAGTGGTCCTTTCACCCAAACGTGTTTCATCAAATATATTTCCGGTAAGGCACCCCCTAGGTGGATCTGTTGGCCGCCCAGCTCAACAGAAAAGTTCTGAAGTTTTTGTGGCACAGTCACAGGATCCTTTGGCGGATGCCACAGACGCTCTGGTGGCCCCCATGGGGCCAGTATCATCTGCTCTACGCTTTCAATCCTTTCAAACTTCTGCTGAGGATCTTGTTCAGGATCGAGGCAGAAGGCATTCCGGTCATTCTAGTGGCCCGGTCTGGCCTCGCTGGTCCATCCCTTGGAGACTGCCTCTCAGGGAGGATTTGTTGTCCCAAGGACCAATATTCTATCCTGCTTTACAGTCGCTGGCTTTGATGGCTTGGCTGTTGAAAGCCAGGTGCTGAAGGATAGCCGTTTGCCTGGGTCGATGATTCTAACACTGAAAGTTAGGTCTACCCCCAGCAAGATTTACCATCGTATGTGGAAAGCGTACATTTCGTGGTGTGAGTCGATTGGCAGTCACCCACGCTCTTTTTCAGGCGTTAGGGTCTTGACCTTCCTTCAATGAGGGGGTTGAACAGAATTCGGCCTTGAATACTTTTAACAACCCCTGGCATTGCACTCCCTGGTGCGTACCTTTATTCAAGGGGTTCAATATTTGACTTTACCGGGGTGGTCTCCTCTACCTCCCTGAAATCTTAACTTGGTGCTTTCAGTCCTCCAGAAGCCTCATTTTAAAAAATATTCAGAAGATTCCCCTGCTTATGCTGTCCTAGAAGGTGGCCTTTTTGGTGGCTATCACCTCTGGTCACAGGGTGTAAGAATTGGCGGCGTTATCTTGTTGCACCCCTTACTTGGTGGTCCACAAAGATAAGGTGGTTCTTCGCCCCTGTCCTTCATTTCTTCCTAAAGTAGTCTCTGATTTCCATTTGAATGAAGACATTGTGTTGCCTTCCCCTGTGTCCCAGGCCTAAACATCCTAAGGAAATTGTGTTGCATGCCTTGGACGTGGTTTCGGGCGATTTGGGTGTACCTGGTAGCTAGGGAGTCTTTTCTTGGACTATCCGTGAGCACAAATAGTGAGTCTGACTTCTAAAAAAAGAACTGTCCGCTTCTTCTGCGACCATTTCAAGATGGATCAGACAGACAGTGACTCAGGCCTATTCGATCAAGGGTCAGGTTCCTCTTTTCCCTGTCAAGACGCACTCTACTTGGGAGCTTAGTGCTTCTTAGGCCTTCCACATAATCAGGTGTCAGTAACACAGGTTTGCAAGGTGGCCACTTGGTTTTTGGTGCACATTTTAATACAATTCTACAGAGTGGATGTGTTGGCATCTGCGGATGCTTCCTTTGGCCGCATGGTTTTGCAGGCTGCTGTTTAGAGGGTCTGTTCCCTCTTTGGGGAGTATAGTTCAGGTGGGCTCTAGTTGTTTTTTTGTTGAGCTCCTGTTACCTTGATGGCTAATGTTTAGCTTTGGAAATTTTTTTCTGTTCCCACCCTTCATGTTTGACACTGCTTTGGGACGTCCCAATGGTCAGGAATCCTAGGGAACTGTGTCCATGAATGAACAAAAAAGAAAGTGGGATATTTGACTTACCGTAAAATCCATTTCTCCCTCCCCCCCCCCCCTCTATGGAGTTATAATACTTCTGACACTGCTTGTAACAAAACTAAGTACATTCAGCAGAGGGGGGGGGGGGGGGGGGGAGTATACTTCCTGGGACTGCCCATAGGCATAGTCAAGTTCTTTTTCTGCCTAGTGTCCTACTCCTGTAAGGGGCAGTATAACCCAATGGTCAAGAATCCCAAGGAGCTGTGTTGGTCAATGAACGCAGAGAAATTGATTTTATGGCAAGTCAAAATGTTTTTTTATTTTTAGTTAAAAATAATAAACATGTTCTACTTACCTGCTCTGTGCAGTGGTTTTGCACAGGGCAGCCCGGATCCTCCTCTTCTCAGGTTCACTGCTCTTGGCTCCTCCCTCCTGTTGAGTACCCCCCCAGCAAGCAGCTTGCTATGGGGGCACCGGAGCCAAGCCGAGCTTTAGCTCCCTATGTCCATTCAGACAGGGTGCTGTGGCCCGGCCTGGCTCCGCCCCCTTTCTCTCCTCATCGGCTCACTGACTTTGACAGCAGTGGGAGCCGATGGTATTGTGCTGCTGTCTCAGCCAATGAGGAGGGAGAGTCTCGGGCAGCCGAGTCTCTCATGCAACATCGCTTGATAGAGATGGGCTCTGGTAAGTATTAAGGGGCTTCTAAACACAGAAAGTTTTTTTAACTTAATGTGTAGAATGCATTAAGATAAAAAAAAACTTTCTTTACAGCCATTTTAAACTTACGGTTGAACAGCTTGCTCCCTTTGCTGGAAGTCTGTTTCAAGCTTCCACTACTCTTTAGTGGGACACCACTTTTAATGTTAAGCCCCGTACACACGTACCGATTGTCGGCCGTAAAGATTCGGCCGATTGTAGGCTTGTTAGTATGATGCTTCTGACAGTGCATTTTCGGCCGAACAGAATCTGTCGTGCAAGCATTAAAATTTTTGTTGGCCAACACCAGAACGGCCGATTGTTCGCCAGTCAGTACAGATTTCGGCCGACAGACAGCAGATTTGCAAGACTGGGCATGCTCAGAAAAGAAAAAAGACAAGGAAAGTTAACCATCACTTCTGCAGTCAGCTGTTGTTGGCCGACAAAATTCGTGTGCAGTCTTTTGCAGTTTTCAACAGACAGGACAGCCCTCGGACAAAAGACGGCCGATCGTTCAGCCGACGATCGGTACGTGTGTACGGGGCTTTACTCTTGAAATTTTCTCCTAAATTTCTGCTAAAAATGAACTCAAAGGGACCAGGGAGGTGCCCTAATCTGTGCAGTAGCATAGGAAGAAGCTAGGGTGTGCTAGAAGCAATGGATTAGCCTGCAAACCTCAAAGGTCACTCACAACATGCATATAGGGTAAACTACAAGGACCTGCAAGGATTGACAACTATCCCCTCTCTTGTAGAAGAGAGGGGAGGGTGCAGCTTTAAGCAGAAGATTATTTTTTTTTTTTGGCAGGTTATGGACTTCTAGCATTAGGGGCTGAGAAGTGGATGATATAAAATGTGTAGGCCTCAACCAACCTCCTTCCAGACCTCTCAAATCGAGGCAGGTGTACAACCCTGGCTTCCTAAGGAATTACTGATATTAAGTGTAAGTCTGCTAAAAAGAGGTCAAGCATGGAGGTGGAGAGATCCTTTTTTAAGATCTAATCCATTCTGTCATGGTTTAATAGAGGTCACAGTCAAGCAAGGTCAGAAACTCCCCCTAGAGGGATTCCAGCTGCTGGTTAGTAGAATATTAAAAGATAAGCAGGTAGACTTGGGCAAAGATGCCCGATACCCTGAATCGTATAGGCCCATTTCGCTTCTTACTGCTGACGTGAACATTTTGGCTTGAGCATTAGCTACCAGACTCTCTAAATATATTACGAAACTGGTCCACAGGTACCAGACCGGACATGTCCCCATCAGATCTACTTTCATTAATATTAGAAGATTTTCTTAACCTGCAGCTTCCTCCTGACAACTTGGGAGACAGAGCAGTGTTGTCTTTAGATGCCATCAAAGCCTTTAACCACTTTAAGACCGGAAGATTTTGCTGCTCAATGACCAGGCCACTTTTTTCAACTTGGCACTGCATGACTTTAACTGACAATTGCGTGGTCATGCAATGCTGTACCCAAACAAAATTTACGTCCTTTTTTCCCACAAACAGAGCTTTCTTTTGGTGGTATTTGATCACCTCTGCACTTTTTATTTTTTGCAATGTTAATAAAAAATGCAAAATTTTGCAAAAAATTGACATTTTCTATTTTGACTGTTAAAAAAAAAAACAATATATTCAATTTTCGTCATATATTTAGGCCAAAATGTATTTCTTTTGGTGGTATTTGATCACCTGTGCGATTTTTATTTTTTGAAAAAGAGAGCGACAATTTTGAAAGAAAAAAACAATATTTTTCACATTCTGATATAGCAGTGATTCTCAACCTTTTTTCAGTAGAGGCACCCTTAAAACATTATGGACAGTTTTGAGGCACCCTCTAAAAAACTATGGACAGTCTCGAGGCACCCCATTCTATTATAATAGTTTTACATAATGCAGCAACATCCACACAAGTAGGACACCTAATGTTAGAGGTGATTTATTCTTCCATCAAACTGGTACTGACTAGTATTCCAATGTTTCTCTTCTGCCTCGGTTTTTCTCCATCACTCAGCTAATGTGACCCCAGTGCTGATGGAGAGGGGCAGGAGAGGGTCAAACAAGGATGATATGCAGGTGACTGACATTCTCCTTATCAACTGAGGATGCCATTGGTTGTTAGAACGCCGGCAGCTAGAAAGTTGTAATAGTGCATAATGAAAACCTGTGACTTTGTGTAACTAGAAGACAGGCTTCATCCACACACCAGGTTGTGTATAATTTTTTGGGCAATTTTTAGGCATTTGGCCAAGGCACCCCTAAAAAAACCTCAAGGCGCCCTGGTTGAAAAAGGCTGTGATATAGAACATTCTCAAAAAAAAATAAAAATAAATTTTTTTTAGCATTTTAGGCCAATTTGTTTTCTGCTACATATTTTTGGTAAAAAAAATCGCAATAAGCGTATTTTGATTGGTTTGCGCAAAAGTTATCATGTTTACTAACTACGGGAAAGATGTCATTTTTATTTTTTACTAGTAATGGCGGCGATCTGCGATTTTTTTGCGGGACTGCGACATTGCAGTGGACAGATCGGACCCCTGACTGACATTTTTGACACTTTTGGGGGGGACCCAGTGACATTACTACAGTGATCAGTGCTAAAATATGAACTGTTACTGTAATAATGACTGGCAGGGAAGGGGTTAACACTGTTGGTGATCAAGGGGTTAAATGTATGCCTCATGCTTACTGACGTGTGTGGGGGGGAGGGGGTTCTGTAACACAGACAGAGATCGCAGGTTCAGCTATGCTGAATCCTGTGATCTGTCACAGAGAAGATCCGCCTGCTTTGTTTACACAAGCAGGCGGATCTTCTCACACTTTCCCCGACAATCGGGGAAGAGAGACGGTGATCGCCGTCTCTCCCCCTCCGGCCCAACTCCCGCTGTGTTTAGACACCGCCGAGACAGCTCGGAGTCTAGCTCCATAGGTCTACGTCACTGGACCCAAGGCTGCCACTGTGCTGCAGTAGCATCACAGTGAGCAATCGTACAGTGTGGTTAACAGCGTGGCGTGGACATACCTCTGGGAGGCCTTGTGGAGCTTTGGTGTAGGTCCCACCGTTATTAACCAGTTTCAGTTATTATACTCCTTCCCAAGAGCCCGAATACATATATAAATGAGGTACTATATCAAGGCAAGCAGGTAGTCTACTGGTCCGGAGGTTTTCCTCTTCAACTAATAACTCTATATGCCTATTCCATTCTTCATAGTTGGCAAATGGAGCAGATGCTGCTTTTAATTAACAGAGGGTGCTCAAGCCGTTGTTAATTAGGGCTAATATGCTGTATTGTCCATGATAGCAACCAGAACAGTACAGCTGGAGCTGCATACTCTAAACCTGGGAGTGGGCAACCCATGAATCATGGTCTACTGCAGGCAGGTGATCAGGAAAATTGTGAAAAGATCCTTGCCGGCCAAGGGCTTTCCCCCAGAGGCACTGAATGGCATAGACGCACGGTCAGCCAATCCTAGGCTGCAGTGGCAGCCCCTGTCCCCGCAGCCGCACTAAGCAAGTGGCGGGTGCTCCCTCCAGAATAACTAAGGTTGGTTTGGACTCTTATCAAAAATATGCCCAAGGTCTTACTCTGTGAGGTTTGGCCCTCGGATCTCTGCCTCGTTAACCACACTCCTGTAAAGTTACAGATGGCGGAGCACCCTGAGTGATGTGAAGATAATCGCTCACTTCCCTCACTGCATTTATCAGCCCTCGTTTTCTAATTCGCCCCTGGATTAATGCCCAGTTCTACCTATCAGTTACAGTAAAATAGGCTCTCCTCACACCGCACCCTCGTGACTCCACTGTCCTGTGCCTTACTGATCCAAATACACTGCCCTACACACTACCAACCTCCGTAAACTGTCATACAGTCGTAGCCAAAAGTTTTGAGAACTAAACAAATAATAGTTTTCACAAAGTCCGCTGCATCCGTTTTTTTGATGGCAACTAGCATATACTCCAGAATGGTATGAAGAGTGATCAGCGGAATTACAAAGTCCCTCTTTGCCATGACATTGAACTTATTCCCATAAAAAAAACATTTCCACTGCATTTGTGAAGAAGGCTTTATGGTACCCAACAAAGCCCAGCAAGCGCCAAGGACCGTCTCCCACATTTGATTCAGCTGCGGGAACTGGGCACCACCAGTGCAGAGATTAATCAGGCATGGCAGCATGAGTGCATCTGCACGCACAGTGAGGCGAAGACTTTTGGAGGATGGCCTGGTGTCAAGTAGGTCAGCAAAGAAGCCACTTCTCACCAGGAAGAACATCAGAGACAGACTGATATTCTGCAAAAGGTACAGCTGAGGCCTGGGGTAAAGTAATTTTTTCTGATGAATCCCCTTTCCGATTGTTTGGGGCATCCAGAGAAGAAACCATAAGCTCTACCATCAGTCCTGTGTCATGCCAACAATAAAGACCATTCATGTGTGGGGTTGCTTCTCAGCATTTTGTCTAACAACACTGCCATGAACAAAGAACAAAAACATCCTCCGAGAGCAACTTCTCCCATCCCTCCAAGAACTTTTGGTGATGAACAATGCCTTTTCTAGCATGATGAAGCACCTTACCATAAGGCTAAATTGATAACTAAGTGGCTTAGGGAACAAAACATTGACATTTTGGGTCCATGGCCAGGAAACTCCCAGACCTTAATCCCATTGGGAACTTGTGGTCAATCCTCAAGAGGCGGGTGAAAAAAAACCCCCATAAATTCTGACAAACTCCAAGCATTGATTATGCAAGAATGAGCTGCCATCAGTCAGGATGTGGCCCAGAAGTTGATTGACAGCATGCCAGGGCGAATTGCAGAGGCCTTGAAAAAGAAGGGTCAACACTCCAAATATTGACTCTTTGCATAAACTTCTTGTAATTGTCAATAAAAGCCTTTGACACTTATGAAATGCTTGTAATTATTCTTCAGTATTTCATAGTAACATCTGACAAAAAGATCTAAAAACACTGAAGCAGCGGACTTGAAAATTTATATTTGTGTCATTCTCAAAACTTTTGGCCAGGGCTGTATTTACTCTGGTCAGAAATAAGAGTAGATAGCCAGGAATGAAACGAATTGAGCAAATCAGCCCGCAGTATCAGAAGTTCTGCTTTCATGATGAACCCTGGCATCAGACTTGTGGATGGGACCAAGAACTCCCCAGACATTAAAACATTTTGAATGAAAGTGAATGCAGAGTTGCTCACTGAAGCTAAATATTAAGGTAGGCGGAGTATATATTTTTACAGTAACAGTTTTTCTACGTTTTCTTCATGTTGTCTTTTTTTTTTTTGGGGGCTTTCTAGTTAAAGTGCTTTTACCCAAACACTTCCTATTCCTGATGTGCCTGTAAGTATCCTGTTTTCTTTGTATTGCTTCCTTTGTGTGAAATCTCTAGTGTTCCTTTCATTCTCTCTGCTTTCCTAATAAAAACTGACCACACTAAGCAGGAGAGCACATCATGGTCTGTTCTCTAGCTATGCTAGGAACTCAGCCTGCTCTCCTCCAATGATCAGACTAGTCCTAGCACACAGCCATTCACTGGCAAGCGCAGTGTGCTTCCCCTTCCCCCAGCTCTTAAGCAGCTGAGAACAGAGGGAATGTGATCACTTATAAAAAAAAAAGGAAAAAAGGTGTTTCTAATTTTTTTTTTTTTTTTTAGCTATACAAAAATGTTTTGCCTTTCATTTCTATTTGATAACTGAATGGGTTGTTTTACAAGGTGATCTTTTATCACTTTCATTTCTTGCCGACCAGGCTTTTTTTGGCACTTTTTGTTAAGTTTAATTCAGTATTTCTCATTCGTTCATTGACGGACACAGCTCCTGAGAATCTTGACCAGTGGTTATACTGCCCTCTACAGGAGTAGGACACTAAGCAAAAAAAAGGCTCGACTGTGCCTTTGTCAGTCCCAGGAGGTATACTCCCCCTCTCTGCTATAGGTACTGCCTAGTCAGGAGTAAGGACCTAGTTCCTAGCTGGGATCTCTGGTCCTGGCAATATATTTTATTTTTAGTTTTTTTTCTCCTGTTTTTTTTTCCCTATGAGATCTACAGTCAACTGCCAGACTGGGCGACGGGCTGGATAATCTAGATCCAGTGGTCACCCCAGTCTGGCCAGCGAGAGCACGCAGACCACAGCTCCGTGCTAGGTCTACCGGGACATAGCCCCATTGGATGGGCGCTGGCCTGTGAGTTACATCTTGCAAGGTCACATACGACCAGGTCTCGGCCTGCGTTGCAGCGTTCCTATTGGCCGATAGCCCCACATTTCGATGGTGAGGAGGTTCTGTCTGGAGCAGTGCCCACCTGGTTCCCAGTATGGTCAGTAACTGTCTCCCCTGGAGGGTTTTGGGGTGGACGCGAGACCGTCAGACCCCCGGGTTTCCCTCCTTCCTATTAGGCTTCCCCTCTGTGCCTTAGTGGTCCCTGTGGGTCATCTAGTCCCCGATCCACCCCCCCTCCCCTCTTAGCATGGGGTAGTGTGGTGGTCTCGGCTGGTTCTGGGACCGGGTGCTGTACTGGCCATGGGGGGGGGGGGGGTTGGGGGGGTGTGCCGCCGGCGACTTTACCTGGTGGAGGGGGATTATACCTGGTGGGGGCTCCTGCCCAGTTCCCCCCTTTCCTTTTTGTGCCTTGCCTGGGTGGGTGCCAAGCATGGCCGCCATTTTGTTGTAGCCTATATTGTGTATAGGCCAGTGATAATGTTTGTGTAGTCCGACGGCCATTTTGCGTTGGTCCAGCATTGAAATCAACGGAGGACATTACAGAGGAGCCTTCTGGGCGGCAATTTCGGCTGTGGGTGCACCTCCTTTTTCCCTGGTGCTGACTCCTGGGTCTCTTTCCTTTCTGGACACCACATGTGCAGTGCTTTTATCCTGGTGGTGTGGTGAGTCTGGTGAGGTCCTCCCTGCAGAATCGGGGGGGGGGGGGTGCTCTGTTGCTGGCGACCGAGTGGTGTTACCAGTGTGGTGGGGGTGTCCCTTAGCAGTGTTTTTCTTTTGCACGTTTTGTGGGGTCCCCTTTTTCCTCATTGAGTCTCTGGAGCACATTTCCCCACCTGACCCGCCTCTCAGAGTCTGCAGGGCCCTCCGGGTCCAAACCATCCACTGATGCACTGATGGCGGTCCTGGAGTCCTTTGTGTGCCGGGTGGAGGTGGCTTTTGGGCGGCGGGCTAAAAAAAAGCGCCCCTGCCTCATCTGTCTCTCCTGAATCCGATACGGTTGCCGTGGACTGGGCCCGCCCTGGGGGGGGTCTGCGATCACACGCCCTGATTTCTCAGATAGTAAGGATGATTCCTCCACTCCTGTAGCCGCGCACGAAAAGGTGCTGGTGGACGCACTGATTGTGTCTCTGCGTGGGACTTTTAAAATGGAGGACCCAGCTGAAGCTGCGGCGGAGGCACCAGTTCCCTTTGGCACTCACAAGCCGTCTAGCGCGAAGGTGTTTCCTTTTCCCTCCTATTTTGACAGATTTGTTGCAAAAGAGTGGGAACGTCCAAAACGTTCCTAAATGATTCAAGAGGTACCCCTTTGAAGAGTCCCTCCTTAAAAAGTGGACCTCTGGTTTCCAGATTTAATAAGGCTACCATGATTCTGGTAGAAGAATCGCCTGCTTTTAAGGATCCGGCTGACAGGAAAGCGGAGGCTGCAGCCCGCAATATGTTCACTGTGGCTGGCTCGGCATTTAGACCGGTCTTCACCATTGTCCTGGTGTCACAAACTCTGACGGAGTGGGCTAAGCTTTTACGCCGTGACCTAGCTCCCCTTGCCTTTGCTGAGCCTGGCAGACCAGTTGGTCCAAGGGCTGCATTTTATCTGTAATGCCTCTTTGGAAGCAGCACCCCTGATTTCTAGACTGTCTGTTTAGGCAGTGGTCCTTAGGCAAGTTTTGTGGTTCAAGTGTTTGTCTGCAGACCAGACCTCTAAAAAAGCTGATCTTCCTTTTCAGGGAGATCGCCTGTGCGGAGCTACCTTGAATGATGTCATTAAGAGTATAACAGTGGGGAAGAGCACTTTTCTTCCACAGGCTGGTAAGGGTAAGGAACCTCGCCATAGATGTGGCCCATCCTTCCCGGCTCACAAGAAGATTTTTTTCGTCCCTCAGGGTCGGCTGATAAGGGTTCAAAGCCTTTCAAGGCCTCTTCGGGAGGATCCAAGCGACCTTGGTCTGGCAAACTCAGAGCAGGATTCCCCAGACCCACGAACGTGGCTCCTTCTGCATGAAGGGTGCACCCTCACCCGTGCCTGGGGTGGGGGGACGTCTTCGCTGGTTTCAGGGCCCATGGACCTCCTTGGTGCAAGACAAGTGGGTCAACGAAGTGATACGGTCCAGCTACAAGATAGAGTTTCACTTGTACCCTCAGGAAAGGTTCTTTCCTTCCAAAGTGCGTCTGTCCCAGGACCAATTGCAAGCTCTCTTTGGGGCGGTGCAAGACCTGTTACTTCAGGGGGTGATTGCCCCGGTTCCAACCTCGGAACGTTTTCAGGGTTTTTTTTGGAACTTGTTCATGGTCCCTAAGAAAGAGGGCAAGGTGCGTCCAATTCTGGATCTCAAGGCCCTGAACTGCTTTGTGCGGGTACAGAAGATCAGAATGGAGTCTATTCGCACGGTGGTGGGATCCCAGCATCAGGAGGATTTCCTTGGCTCTACTGACATCAACATAGAAACATAGAATGTGTCGGCAGATAAGAACCATTTGGCCCATCTAGTCTGCCCAATATATCTGAATCCTACGAATAGTCCCTGGCCCTATCTTATATGAAGGATAGCCTTATGCCTATCCCATGCATGCTTAAACTCCTTCACTGTATTTGCAGCTACCACTTCTGCAGGAAGGTTATTCCATGCATCCACTACTCTCTCAGTAAAGTAATACTTCCTCATATTACTTTTAAACCTTTGCCCCTCTAATTTAAAACTGTGTCCTCTTGTGGTAGTTTTTCTTCTTTTAAATATGCTCTCCTCCTTTACCGAGTTGATTCCCTTTATGTATTTAAAAGTTTCTATCATATCCCCTCTCTCTTCTTTCTTCCAAGCTATACATGTTAAGGTCCTTTAACCTTTCCTGGTAAGTTTTTTCCTGCAATCCATGTACTAGTTTAGTAGCTCTTCTCTAAACTCTCTCTAGAGTATCTATATCCTTCTGGAGATATGGCCTCCAGTACTGCGCACAATACTCCAAGTGAGGTCTCACCAGTGTTCTGTACAGCGGCATAAGCACTTCTCTCTTTCTACTGCTTATACCTCTCCCTATACATCCAAGCATTCTGCTGGCATTTCGTGCTGCTCTATTACATTGTCTTCCCACCTTTAAGTCTTCTGAAATAATTACTCCTAAATCCTTTTCCTCAGATACTGGTCAGGACTGTGTCAAATATTCTATATTCTGCCCTTGGGTTTTTACGCCCCAGGTGCATTATCTTGCACTTATCCACATTAAATTTCAGTTGCCAGAGTTCTGACCATTCTTCTAGTTTTCCTAAATCCTTTTCCATTTGGCGTTTCCCTCCAGGAACATCAACCCTGTTACATATCTTTGTGTCATCAGCAAAAAGACAAACCTTACCATCGAGGCCTTTTGCAATATCACTTATGAAGATATTAAACAAAATTGGTCCCAGTACAGATCCCTGAGGTACCCCACTGGTAACATGACCTTGTTCTGAATGTTCTCCATTGACTACAACCCTCTGTTGTCTGTCACTCAGCCACTGCCTAATCCACTCAACAATATGGGAGTCCATGCTCAATGACTGCAGTTTATTGATAAGTCTTCTATGTGGGACAGTGTCAAAAGCCTTACTAAAATCTAGATATGCAATGTCTACTGCACCTCCACCGTCTATTATTTTAGTCAAGGACGCTTACACATTCCAATATGTGTCTGTCACCAGCGAGAGACTGCCTCTCAGGGAGGATCTCTTGTCCCAAGGGCCGACCTTCCATCCTGCCTTACAGTAGCTGGCTTTGATGGCTTGGCTGTTGAAAGCCAGGTGCTGAAGGATAGAGGCTTGACTGGGTCAGTGATTCCAACACTGTGGAAAGCTAGGAAGCCTACCATCGTACCTGGAAAGCGTACATTTCATGGCGTGAGTCACTTGGTGTTCACCTTCGCTCTTTTTCGGTGGCTCGGGTCTTGACCTTTCTTCAACGGGGGTGGGGGTTGGCGTTGGGTTGAGCAAAAATTGGCTTTGAGTATCATCAAGGGCCAGGTTTCAGCCATGGTGGTTTTCTTTCAACGACCCTTGGCCATGCACTGGTGCGTACCTTTATTCAGGGGGTTTGACATTTGGCTCCACCAGTGCAGTCTCTGCTACCACCTTGGGATCTTAACTTGGTGCTTTCTTTGCCCCTGTCCGTCCTTCTTTCCAAAAGTTGTCTCTGATTTTTATTTGAATGAGGACATTGTGTTGCCTTCGCTGTGTCCCAGGCCGAAACATCCTAAGGAAATTGCGTTTGCGTGCCCTGGATGTGGTTTGGGCGATTTGGGTGTACCTGGCAGCTACAGAGTCTTTTAGGAAGTCAGACTCACTATTTGTACTCACAGATGGGCCTCGAAAAGGACTGCCCACTTTGTCTGCGACCATTTCTAGATGGATCAGACAGACGGCGACTCAGACCTATTTGGTTAAGGGTCAGGTTCCTCCTTTCCCTGTGAAGGCGCACTCTACACGGGCGCTCAGTGCTTCTTGGGCCTTTCTTCACCAGGTGTCAGTGATGCAGGTGTGCAAGGTGGCTACTTGGTAGTCAGTGCACACTTTCACGAAGTTTTATAAAGTGGATGTGTTGGCATCAGTGGATGCCTTTTTTGACTGCAAGGTTTTGCAGGCTGCTGTTTAGAGGGTCTGTTCCCTCTGGGGGAGTTATTTTGAGGTGGGCTTCAGTTGTTTTTGGTTGAGCTCCTGTTACTTAGTTTGCTACGGTTTAGCCTTGGGGAATTTTTTTCTGTTCCCACCCCTTATGTTTTGACACTGCTTTGGAACCTCCCACTGATCAAGATTCACAGAAGCTGTGTCCATTAATGAACGAAAGAGAAAGCTAGAGTTATTACCTGATAACTCCTTTTCCAGGAATCCTTCAGGACAGTCACATGAGATAGATCGGCTCCACCTCCTGCAGGAAACACAAGCACACACAAGTTTAAAAAGGTTGCCCTAGGTTTGCCCCTTCAGTTGTACAAAGATTGCTGTGCTGTCAAATACTAACATTTTGATATATGTACTTATAATATCCTCTATTGGTGAGGATCCACAGTCCTGGAGGATTCCTGGAAAAGGAGTGATGAGGTAATAACTCTAGCTTTCCCCAGTCATCCTCCAGGGCGGTCACATGAGACCCCAAAGATTCATACCTAGGGTGGGACTACCACTTGCAGGTCCTTTCGACCAAAGGTCAGATCTTGGGCGGAGACCAAATCGATCCTGTAGTGTTTCACAAAGGTGGAATCACTGGAATAGATGGCTGCTCAGCAGATTTGCTTGATTGAGGCCCCAGATTTCTCTGCCCAGGAAGTAGCAATTGAGCTCGTTGAATGCGCTTTTGTGTTCGGCGGGCTGGCTTGTTTCTGGATGCATAAGGTGTTTTTATTGCTGTTCTGATCCATCTACTTACAGAATTTTTTGATGTTGATTTCCCTCTGTGAATGCCACCAAACAAAATGAAAATGTTTGGAGCTTTCCTAAACTGTTATTGGCGTCCAGATAATGGAGGACACATCTAACATCCAAAGTTGCGAACGCTTCCTCACCTTGATTAGAAGGATTTTGGCAGAAGGATTGTAAGATGACCTCCTGTGGAATGCTGAGGCCACCTTGGGGAGAAACAAAGTCTGTTCGAAGTACTAGTTTGTCAGGAAAGGCTGTGAAGAAAGGTTCCTTTATAGAGAAGGCCTGACGTTCGCTAACTTGTCTAGCTGACGTAACCGCAACTAGGAAGGCTGATTTAAGTGTCAGATTTTTCAATGAAGTCTCCCAAAGTGGCTCAAAAGGACCATTTCGGCCAAAAGGCTACCAGAAGGATCACCATTGCCTTTTCTGTACGGATCTTTCTGATCGTCCTGAGAAGCAGTTGTACCGGTGGAAAGGCGTACCCCAGATTGAATGACCACAGGAACTGCAGGGAGTCTATCACCGGTGAGTCTGCCTCTCTTTTTAGAGAGAAATATTTTGTGACGTTTTTGTTGTCTGCCGAGGCAAAGAGATCGACTTCCGGGAGGCCCCAACTAGGACAAGAATTGAAAAGATTGTCTGGTTTAGTTCCCATTCTGCAGGGTCTAGCTGTCTCTGGCTCAAGAGGTCCGCTAGGGTATTGTGAGTACCCTTGATGTGTACCGCTGTCAGAGATAGTAAGTGTACCTCCGCCCATGAGAGAAGCACATGTGCTGTTCTCATAAGGGGCATTGACCTGGTACTCCCTTTTCGGTTGATGTATGTAGTGACATTGTCCGAAAGAACTTGGACGTGCTTCCCTACTTCTGCCTCCTGGAATGCAGAGAGAGCTTTCAGTACCGCTGTCAGTTACCTCAAGTTGGAGGATACTTCTGCCATTTCTGGTTCCCAGATTCCTTGTCTGACCTGTTGTCCTATGTGTGCCCCCCATCCAGACGCGCTTGTGTCCTTGGTAAACAATTTAAAACTGGGCACTTTAATGTGACGAGGGGCCGAGCTCCCTACAGACCTGCCCCCCATCTGAAATGGGCAACCACGCTGTTTGCAGCCCTATTTGCCCACAAAAAAGATGGCCGCGCATCTACTTCCTGTGTGGTGCCATATTAGTTCTGATGAAGAGGGTTCTCCCTTGAAACGCGTCAGCCCCATCACCACGGACGTTTTCCAGTCCTCCTGCTTTACCAAAAAGCTTCTTTGTCTTGGAGGTTTCCTGATTGCAAAAGGATTCTTTTCTTTCATGCTTACTTTCAGCATACGTTGTGAGTAATGTATGGCATGTTTTTAATTTTCCAATAAATATCCTGTAATATTGCACTAGGTCGGTGTGAACTTCTCTTGTTTTCAATGCCATCTTAGTGACGTAATTTCCGCTCCCGGCGTCGCAATTAGTGTGGATGTGCCAGGAGCAGAGCAGCAGCATACAGGCATGAATGGGAGAAAAAGAGAACCCTAAAGCCTCATTCTCCCGCGTGAGCCCGCCCGAAGGCTAAAGGGGTGCGGCGGGAAGATGCAGCCCTGCTCATCCCCCACAGTAAGTCCTCCTCGTGGTTCTTCCTCTGTCCTTGGCTTAGCCTAAAGTAGGGATGGGAGGGGAAAAAATAAACAGAACCCCCACACCAAAACTGCCAGTAGCAAAACCTACCCGAGTAGTGGAGTTGAGGGGGTTCTTAAAGTTGGGAAGTTTTCCCTTTTTCCCTCTCTTTCACCACAGGAACCCGTGACGGACTGCCTCGTCAGCTTTGGCACGGGGGGGGGGGGGGGGGTGAGGGAGGTATCCAGGGACGCCTGCCTTGGATAAAGCAAATTTCTAGGAAAATACCAAACTGGGGATGTCCTATGGGAGCAGCTGGCCACACCGTCGGATCACTTCCCGGGCGAACTGGCGGAAACAGTAAGCCTGAGAAACACCAGCAAGAGAGACGTCCTCTCCCGCTGCTTCAGAAAGCAATCCAGTGGCTCATGAGCTGACCAGACCACTTTAATAAGAAAGCCAGCTGCAAAAAAACGTACCAGAGGTTATAGCTGAAATCTTCAGCCATAATCCTGCTAAACCACTTGCAATCGCAACGTACGTGTATATATATATATATATATCTGTCCACCAGTGGCTAAAAAAAAAAAAACCTGGTGATCTTTTATTTTGTCCAGGAAGATCTCCACCTCTCAAAGGTTTCCTACCCCCGCTCTAAACCCCTCTGCCTGCCCCACTTTCTTCCCTGTCAGCTGAGAGAGCTGTTCCTCAGGTTGGACTCATTGAGTGTAATCACAGCAGAGAGGGAAATGCGAGTTGTCTACAGACAGCTCACATCCTCTACACCAGGTCCAACTTGGCAAGGGATCTGCGGTAGTTTTCTATATTAAAAACTGGCGTGATCCCTCTGTTACTTAGGTTCAGAACCTGCACCAGTTTCTATTTCACTCTGAAATAGAAACTGGCACTGATGGTGCTGAGAGATCTGAAATACATCCAACTGCTCTGATAACCACTTCCCGCAAACCGAGGTACCTGTGTCACCTTTTAGAAGTGGTTGTACTGGGATGATGCCTGCAGCTTCAGGCATCACCCCGGTACCATTTTTTTTAGAGCCAGCAGTCGGCTTTCTGGAGATAACAGCCGCTCAACTGTTATCCCAACGAGCGGGAGAGGACGTCCCCCCTCCTGCGATTCTGCCCGGGTCTCCCGTCCCAAGTAACCAGCTATCACATCCATCGCCTGGTTGGAGTCCCGAACGAAGCCAGATTCGGTTACATCCGGTTTCCTATTATGTAACCTGGAAGCGACGTCACTTCCGGTTTACTCAGCTGCGCCGATTTAAAAAAAGTGACAGTATTCACAAATGCAGATTTCTGCATTTTGAATACTTTTAGGTGCATGGAGGGATTCGGGGTCTTTTAGAACCCCAGATCCCTCCATTAAGAGTACCTTTCACTGCCTATTACTGTCACAAGGAATGTTTACATTCCTTGTGACAGCAATATATATATACAGTGGGTACGGAAAGTATTCAGACCCCCTTAAATTGTTCACTCTTTGTTATATTGCAGCCATTTGCTAAAATCATTTAGGTTCATTCTTCTTCCTCATGAATGTACACATAGCACCCCATACTGACAGAAAAACACAGAATTGTTGACATTGTTGCAGATTTATTAAAAAAGAAAAACTGAAATATCACATGGTCCTAAGTATTCAGACCCTTTGCTCAGTATTTAGTAGAAGCCCCCTTTTGATCTAATACAGCCAGGAGTCTTTTTGGGAAAGATGCAACAAGTCTTTCACACCTGGATTTGGGGATCCTCTGCCATTCGTCCTTGCAGATCCTCTCCAGTTCTGTCAGGTTGGATGGTAAACGTTGGTGGACAGCCATTTTTAGGTCTCTCCAGAGATGCTAAATTGGGTTTAAGTCAGGGCTCTGGCTGGGCCATTCAAGAACAGTCACGGAGTTGTTGTGAAGCCACTCCTTCGTTATTTTAGCTGTGTGCTTAGGGTCATTGTCTTGTTGGAAGGTAAACCTTGGGCCCAGTCTGAGGTCCAGAGCACTCTGGAGAAGGTTTTTGTCCAGGATATCCCTGTACTTGGCCGCATTCATCTTTCCCTCGATTGCAACCAGTCGTCCTGTCCCTGCAGCTGAAACACCCCCACAGCATGATGCTGCCACCACCATGCTTCACTGTTGGGACTGTATTGGACAGGTGATGAGCAGTGCCTGGTTTTCTCCACACATACCGCTTAGAATTAAGGCCAAAAAGTTCTATTTTGGTCTCATCAGACCAGAGAATCTTATTTCTCACCATCTTGGAGTCCTTCAGGTGTTTTTTAGCAAACTCCATGCGGGCTTTCATGTGTCTTACACTGAGAAGAGGCTTCCGTCGGGCCACTCTGCCATAAAGCCCCGACTGGTGGAGGGCTGCAGTGATGGTTGACTTTCTACAACTTTCTCCCATCTCCTGACTGCATCTCTGGAGCTCAGCCACAGTGATCTTTGGGTTCTTCTTTACCTCTCTCACCAAGGCTCTTCTCCCCCGATGGCTCAGTTTGGCCGGACGGCCAGCTCTAGGAAGGGCTCTGGTCGTCCCAAACGTCTTCCATTTGAGGATTATGGAGGCCACTGTGCTCTTAGGAACCTTAAGTAGAGCAGAAATCTTTTTGTAACCTTGGCCAGATCTGTGCCTTGCCACAATTCTGTCTCTGAGCTCTTCAGGCAGTTCCTTTGACCTCATAATTCTCATTTGCTCTGACATGCATTGTGATCTGGAAGGTCTTATATAGACAGGTGTGTGGCTTTCCTAATCAAGTCCAATCAGTATAATCAAATACAGCTGGACTCAAATGAAGGTGTAGAACCATCTCAAGGATGATCAGAAGAAATGGAAAGCACCTGAGTTAAATATATGAGTGTCACAGCAAAGGGTCTGAATACTTAGGACCATGTGATATTTCAGTTTTTCTTTTTTAATAAATCTGCAACAATGTCAACAATTCTGTGTTTTTCTGTCAGTATGGGGTGCTATGTGTACATTCATGAGGAAGAAGAATGAACTTAAATGATTTTAGCAAATGGCTGCAATATAACAAAGAGTGAAAAATTTAAGGGGGTCTGAATACTTTCCGTACCCACTGTATATATATATATATATTTTTTTTTTTAAAGAAAACAGTTAAAAATAAAATAAATAGGAAAAAAAATTATTTCTAAAAGCGCCCCTGTTCCCGTGAGCCTGCGCACGAAAGGAAACACATAAGTAAGTTGCGCCCGCAAATGAAACCGGTGTTCAAATCACACATTTGGGGTATTGCCACAATCATCAGCGCCAAAGCAATAATTCTAGCAAATGACCTCCCCCTAGCTCTAAACTGGTAACCGTTAACATTTTTTAAAGTGTCCCTAATGGAGATTTTTAAGTACTATTGTTGTCGCCATTCCACGAGTGTGCGCAATTTTAAACCGTAACATGATAGATATCTATTCACTTGGCATGACATCATCTTTCACAATAAAGAAAAAAAATTGAGCTAACTTTACTGTTTTGTTTTTTAATTTCAGTGAAGTGTATTTTTTCCAAAACAATTGCGTTTGAAAGACCGCTGCACAAATACGGCGTGACAAAAAATATTTCTAAAAAAGTTTTGTAAGATCTTACCGTAAAAATTTTTCTCTGATGTCCATCGACAGACGCAGCCTCATCTCCATGAGCTGAGTGGTTTATGCTCCTCCCATCAGTAGTCTAGGCAGGAAAATTTTAATACACATGCCCAGGGGGCTGTCCCTCCAGGCATAAACCCCCACTACACAACCCAGCACATCAGTTTATTTTAAAAGACAACAGAACCGATCCCAAACAGAGGGTTGGGTGCTGCATCTGTCGATGGACATTAGAAACATTTTTTACGGTAAAATCTTACAAAAATCTTGTTTTCTCTAACGTTCATCGACAGACGCAGCCTCATCACCATGAGCTGAGTGGGACGTCCCAAAGCAGTTTGGGGCATGAGGAGTGGGAAAACATAACCAGACAGTAACGTCAACTCCAAAAGGCTAAACGTAGCCAACAGCAACATGGAGCTCAACCAAACAGGAGCTCACCCAGGTAAAAGACCCCAAAGAGAAGTCCAAACAAACATTCTCTTATGAAACAGCAGTCTGCAAAACCTTGCGGCTAAAAGAGGCATCTGAAGATGCCAACAAATCCACCTTTGTAAAGGTGTGCACAGACGACTAAGTCGCTGCCTTACAAATTTGTACAACTGAGGCCTGATGGCGAAAAGCCCAAGAGGCACTCCGCACTCTAGTAGAATGCGCCTTCACAGGGAAAGGAGAAACCTGACCCTGATTGAATAAGCATGAACAACCGTCTGCCTAATCCATCTCGAAATGGTAGCAACAGACGCAGCCAAACCTTTGCGAGGACCGTCCGGAAGGACAAAGAGAGTCCGACTTCCTGAAGGACTTCCTGAAGTAACGGTCAGATAAACCCTTATCGCCCGAACCACATCCAGAGAGTGCAAGGCAACTTCCTTGTGATGTTTAGGCTTAGGACATAAGGAAGGCAACACAATGTCTTCAGTCAGGTGAAAATCCGACACCATCTTAGGAAGAAAGGACGGATTAGGTCGGAGGACCACTTTATTTTCCTGTGGACCACCAAATAAGGCGAACGACAGGACAACGCCTCCAACTCAGAGACTCTGCGGGCAGAAGTGATAGCCACTAGGAAGGCAACCTTCTGCGACAAAGAAAGCAGAGAAATCTCCCTAATATTCTCAAAAGGAGGCCTTTGAAGAACAGACAAAACCAGATTAGGATCCCACAGAGGTAACGGGGATCTCCACGGAGGGGCCAGTTGACGCACCCCCTGAATGAAGATGCGAATCAAACTATGAGTAGCCAACGGACGTTGAAAGTAAATATCCAAGACCGACACCTGGCTCTTGATAGTCCCCAATGCTAAGCACTGCTCAACCCCTTTTTGCAAAAAGGCCAGAACCCAAGCTTTAGAGAACAAGCAAGGGTGCAGCTGCAGCGATTCACACCATGAAATGTACAATTTCCACGTAGGATGATAGATCTTCCTAGATGTCGATTTCCTGGCCTTCAAAAGGGTAGGAATCACTGAATCAGGTAGACCTCTATCACTCAACACCCTGCTTTCAACAGCCAAGCCGTTAAAGTCAGCGACCGTAAAGCAGGATGGAAGATCGGTCCTTGAGATGGAAGACACCATGGAGGATCCACGACCATTTTTACCAGTTCTGCATACCAAGCCCGCCGAGGCCAGTTTGGAGCCACCAGAATGACCAGAATGCCTTCCATCGCCACCCTGCGAAGAAACCTTGGCAGGAGAACGAGCGGAGGGAAGGCATATATCAGGCGATACGGACTCTAAGGAGCCACCAGAGCGTCTGTGGCGTCGGCCAGAGACCTTGGCAGGAGAACGAGCGGAGGGAAGGCATATATCAGGCGATACGGACTCCAAGGAGCCACCAGAGCGTCTGTGGCGTCGGCCAGAGTATCCCGAGACCTGGCCACAAACCTCTGAACTTCCCTGTTGAGGCGGGACGCAAACAGATCCACCTTTGGAGTCCCCCACTGGGCACAAAGGAGATGAAACACCTCTGGCTGCAGGGACCATTCCCCCTGATCCAACATCTGACCACTCTGGTAATCCGCTTGCCAATTCTCCACACCCGGGATGTGGACTGTGGTAAGAGCCGGAACATTGTGTTCCGCCCATACCAGAATCTCGGCTACCTCCTTGGCCGCCAGGGCAATCCTGGTGCCCCCTTGATGATTGATGTAAGCCACGGCGGTGGCATTGTCCGACCACACCTGAACCGGAGAGCCGTGTAGCTGACTCGTCCAGTGAAGCAGGCAGAGCTTGATTGCTCTCAGCTCCAAAATATTGATCGGCAAGGAAGACTCTTCCGACGCCCAAGTCCCCTGGGCACAGAGCTTCCCTGGCACTCCACCCCAGCCTGACAGGCTGGCGTCCGTGGTGATCACCGTCCAAAACACTGACAGGAAGGACTTGCCTTGGCACAGGACAGGTGACTGGAGCCACAAAGAGAGAGCCAACTTCCTGATATGGCTTAACCAAATCTTCTGGTCCAATGACTAAGGATCTCTGTTCCATTTTGACAGAATCTCTTTCTGCAGTGGTCTCGTGTGAGACTGAGCAAATGGGACTGCTTCAAAGGTCGAGACCATCAGACCCAGGGCCCTCATACAAGGAGGACTGATCGGCCTCTATTAGCAACCGGACTGCCCTTTGCAACTTCTGAAGCTTGTCCAAGGGAAGAAAGACCCTCGCCAGAGCAGAGTGGAGAATCAGCCCCAGATAGGTGACCTGCACAGGTAGAGTCAGGGCAGATTTGGCGACATTGATCGTCCACCCGAATTCCTAAAGGGTCGGAATGGTAACGGAGACATTGTCCAACAGATCCGAATGGGAAACGGCTCGCAACAGGAGATCGTCCAGATACCCCACAATGGAGATACCTCCTCGACGCAACAAGGCCAGCACAGGGCTAGGACCTTGGTAAAAACCCTGGGAGCCGAGACGAGACAAAAGGGTAACGCCACTAATTGAATGTGCCCCTCTCCCAGTGCGAAGCAGAGGAATCGCTGATGTCTCTCGAATATGGGGACATGGAGATACGCATCTTTGAGATCGATGGAAGCCAGAAAATCCCCCTGATTCAAAGATGCTACCACCGACCGAATTGACTCCATTCGAAATTTCTGCCCCGCACAAAGCGGTTCAGAGCCTTGAGGTCCAGAATTGGATGCCCTTTGGCCTCCTTTCTGGGCACAGTGAACAGGTTTGATTAGAAACCTTGAGAGCGTTCCTGTCAGGGAACCAACACAATCATCCCTTGATCCAGGAGATCTCGCACAGCCTCCCACAGATCCTTCAAACACTCCAGAGACAGGTGAAGATTTGACTGAAAAAAACCTGTCCCCTGGCCGGGACCAGAATTCGATCTTGTACCCGGAACAAACCAGTTTGTGAACCCAATTGTCCTGAATGAAGTCCAGGGTTCCTGAAAGAAGCGCAGATGTCCCCCCCACCCCTAAGACGGGTGAGGGCGCCCCTTCATGCTGAAGAGGACTTGTCTGCAGCACCAGACTGACCGGCTTTGGTCTTGCTCCAGGGTTTCTTTGCACCTCCAGAAGTTCTGAACGGCTTAACTTTTTCTTGCGCCCGGGAGGCACGAAAAAAACGTTTATGAGCAGAAAAGGAGGGACCACGATTAGGACGGGTGTCTTACCCTTGGAGGATTGAGGAAGAATAGTACTCTTCCTGCCAGTCAGGCCCTTGATCAACTCATCCAATGAGTCGCCAAACAACCGGTCTCCCAGAAAGGGGAGATCAGCTATGGCTTTTTTAGAAGCTTGGTCAGCCGACCAGCTCTTCAACCAGACCATGTGTCTCAAAACAATGCTCACGTCCGAGACCCTGGCCACCAGGGGAGCCTCATCCATAGATTCAGTTCTTCAGTTCTAGCTGTTCCAGAGGAACAGTCTCAGGAAGCAAAGACTCCCGTAAACCCCTAATCCATTCCGTCACTGTCTGTGAGACTAGCACAGACACAAAAACCGGTTTCAAAATGGAACCCGCCAGCACGTGAAGATGGCGGGAAAGGGATTCCACCCGCTTGGCCACTGGATCCGTAAAAACTGGGGAATCCTCCAGAGGCACAAGGGTAGATTTGTTTAATCTGGAAACAGAATGGTCCACTTTAGGTGGCACCGTCCAACGGTTGGAAACCTTTTCAGCAAAAGTATACAGGCGTTTAAAGCATTTTGGCACCACTCACACGTGCTTAACGCGCCGCCATTGGTCATTTACGATATCGTGAAAAGTGTTGGGACAAGGGAAAACCCTGTCAGTTTTTTGAGACTTCTGGGAGCCAAAAGCCACCTGTGTCCCTGCCGACGTGGGCTCATCAGCCAATTTTAAAGTATCCCGCACTGAAATAATCAGGGCTTCCACTAAAGAGCGTTCCCGCGCTGCAGCTGAAGAAGACAGGTCCTCTTCACCATCTGACTGCGAGGACAGCGACCCCTCAGGAAGGGGAGCATCCGGGGCAACCTCATCAGCCTCTGAATCAGAGGACACCTCCATAGATGCCTCAATAGATGGGAGAAGGCAGCAGCCGTTTACGGCTATAAACCTTTTTCATGACTAAATCAACTTTAGTCGCCAGGCTTTCCAGGGCAGCTGAAATCACGGCCAGCGACTGCGATCCGGACTGCCCGGGAGTCGCACAGAGTGTATCTGAGGATGATATTCCAGTTTGGGACTCCATAGTGCAAATTGCAAAAACAGAGTAATGTACCTTTAAGAGCAATGATCGTGGCATTAATGTGAGCACACCATTTTTGCTAGTGTCCTATAATGGTGCAGAAAAACTTATTTAAAGTGGTTCTAAAGATTTAAGATTTTTCACCTTAATAGATCCTCTGCATTAAGGCGAAAAACCTGTGCTGCAGCTGCCCCCCAGCACCCCCCCTTTTTCTTACCTGAGCACAATCCAATCCAGCAATGTGGACGAGCGCAGCGGCTCCAGCTGCTGTCCCTCTCTTCATAGGACAGATTGATAGCAACAGGAGCCATTTGCTGCATCTGCTGTCAATGAAATCCTGTGACACAGGAAGGGGTCCGTGTCCTGCTGTCTGTGTCAATGGATGCAGCAGCAGGACTCAGGAGAGAGCTCACATGGGTGTCCCCAGGGAAAGCGGCTTTCCTTGGGGCCACCCAAATAAGAGGAGCGCCGTCTCTGTGCGAAACCATTACACAGAGCAGGTAAGTATAGGCATGTTTGTTATTTTTATAAAAAAAAAAAAAAGGAAGGTTAACAACCACTTTTACTCCATGGATTATTTTAAGTAACAATCAGTTTTTGCCTCCACCAATGAAGAAGGGGGTGAAGACCACCAAAACATATGGCTTGTGTACTGTGAGGTTTTAATGTGTATTCAATCCATTCATTAAGACACTGCTACTCTAAGACCCCTCTCTCTATAACAAATAAAGACCCACTGGTGGCCCACTATAAGGCCTCATGCATACTGGGCGTTATAAAAACACCAGTAGAAAGCCGTAGAAGGAGTTTTTCAGCTTTTTTGCAGTAGCATTTTTCTGCTGTAGCAGTTTTTTTTTAGCAAAGCTATACTCCCACAAAAGCTTATGGATCAAAAACGCTGATAAACGCCGAATAGCTGCGTTTTCAGCTTTTTTTTTTTTTGCATTTTTCAGCGTTTATTAGAGCTAGAGCGTTTTTACAGCTAAAAAAATCCTCTCAAAATCCACTAGCTGGTTTTGGGGTTTTTCCAGCCAGAAAATGCCCCTGCCAAAAAAACTGCTGATAACAGCCTATGTGTGCATGGACACATAGAACATGCTGAGGAGTTTATTGGCAGCAGAAAAAAACGTCTGACGCCAAAAACAGCATCTGTAAAAACGTCCAGTGTGCATGAGGCTTAAAAATTGTTAAACATTCCTAACAAGCTGAGATTGCACATTGTCAGATAGGAGAATGTGCATCACATGGGGTACTTTTCCTTCACAAGATCACTATAAATGGATTTTTGTAAGATCTTACCGTAAAATCCTTTTCTCTTAAGCTCATTGACAGACGTAGTCTTCTTGATTCTCAAGAGCTGGGTTATGTTGTCTCCGCAGGAGTAGGACTAGGCAGAAAGACAAAACGTTCTGGCTCCACCTTAGGGGCAGTCCCTGAGGGTATATCCTCCCTCTCTCTGCTACAGGGAATCAGTTCTGTTTTAAAGCAGTACAGAGAATTTAACCCAACCCAACTCAATGATAGAGGGGCGGGTACTACGTCTGTCAATGAGCTTAAGAGAAAAGGATTTTACGGTAAGATCTTACAAAAATCCATTTTTCTCTATCGCTCATTGACAGACGTAGTCTTCTTGATTCTCAAGAGCTGGGACATCCAGAAGCAGTGCCACAAATGAGGGGTGGGATTGACAAAATCAAATCCAATCTAGAAGGCCCAACCGGTGCCAAACTAGAAGTTTTAAAGGCTCATTATAAACAAAGAATGAGACTAGAAGAAAAATTTTCCAACGGAAAAAACCCTCGAGGTAGACCACTGGTCTCCTCAAATTGCGGCCTGCAAAACCTTGCGGCCAAACGAGGCATCAGACGATGCCATTACATCAACTTTATAATGTTTAGTAAAGGTATGCACCGACGACCAGGTAGCCGCCTTGCACACCTGGACCACTGACGCCTGATGGCGAAAGGCCCATGACGCACTAAGTGCCCGAGTGGAGTGCGCCTTAACAGGGAACGGGGGCTCCCGACCCTTAATAGAATAAGCCTGTACTACCGTCTGTCTGATCCATCTGGAAATGGTCGCGGCAGATGCAGGCAACCCCTTTTTGGGTCCATCTGGGATCACAAAAAGTGAATCCGTCTTGCGAAACGAGTCTGTCGTTTTCAAGTATACCCTGATCGCCCGGACCACATCCAAGGAGTGTAAAGCAAACTCCCGAGGATGACTGGGCTTAGGACACAGGGAAGGTAATACAATTTCTTCATTCAGATGAAATTCTGAAACCACTTTTGGTAGGAAGGATGGATTCGGACGAAGAACCACCTTATCTCTATGAACCACCAGATATGGTGAACGACAAGATAATGCGGCCAGTTCTGACACCCTGCGTGCAGAAGTAATAGCCACCAAGAAGGCCACCTTCTGGGACAACGTGGGTAGAGGAATCTCCCTAATATCTTCAAAGGGAGGTTTCTGAAGAACCGACAACACTAAATTAAGATCCCAGGGGGGTAACGGCGCGTGCACTGGCGGAGCCAGATGTCGCACCCCCTGGATGAAGTTCCGCACCAAGGAATGAGTAGCCAAAGGCTTCTGAAAGAAGATGGCTAATGCTGAGACCTGACCCTTGATAGTACTCAAGGCCAGTTTCTGCTCAACCCCTTGTTGCAGAAAAGCCAATATTCGACTAATCGAATAAGACCGAGGACGGAACCCCAAAGGTTCACACCATGCAATGTAGGACTTCCATGTGCGATGATAAATCTTTCTGGAAGTCGCTTTCCTTGCTTCAACTAGAGTAGGAATAACTGAAGCTGACAAACCCTTGTCCTTCAGCACCTGGGTCTCAATAGCCAGGCCGTTAAAGCCAGCGATCGTAAAGCAGGATGGAAGATCGATCCCTGAGACAGTAGATCCTCCCTGAGAGGAAGTCTCCACGGGACGTCCGCCACCAGTCTGACCATGTCGGCGTACCAAGCTCGACGAGGCCAGTCTGGCGCTACCAGGATTACTGGGATTCCTTCCTCCTCTATCCTGCGAAGAAGTCTTGGCAGTAACGCGAGAGGAGGGAAGGCATATATTAGCTGGTATTGCCCCCACGGGGCGATCAGTGCGTCTGCGGTTTCTGCTAGAGGATCGCGGGAGCGAGCCACGAATCTCTGAACTTTCCTGTTGAATCGTGATGCCAACAGATCCACATCCGGGGTGCCCCACCGTAGGCACAACTGGTGGAAAACGTCTGGATGGAGGGACCATTCCCCCTGATCCAGGGTCTGACGGCTGAGATAATCTGCCTGCCAATTCTCCACCCCCGGAATGAACACCGCAGAGATTGCTGGAACAAATCGTTCCGCCCAGCGAAGAATGCAAGCCACTTCTTTGGCCGCTCGGACACTCTTGGTGCCCCCCTGGTGATTGACATAAGCCACGGCCGTGGCATTGTCCGACTGGATCCGAACCGGGCTGCCCTGGAGCTACTCGGTCCAGTGAATCAGACAAAGTCTGATCGCTCTCAGTTCCAATACATTTATCGGTAACCTGGATTCTTCCGGGGACCAAAGTCCCTGGACAGATAACTGACCGAGAATTCCTCCCCATCCGGATAGACTGGCATCCGTGGTCACTATCGTCCAATATATTGGCAGAAATGACTTTCCCTGGCTGAGCATCGGAGACCGAAGCCACCAGACCAGAGACTCCCTGGTCTGTTTGCTCAATCGGATCTGATTGTCCAGGGATTCCGGATTCCGATTCCATCTGAGAAGAATCTCTTGCTGAAGAATTCGGGTATGGGACTGGGCAAATGGGACTGCTTCGAACGAAGCCACCATCAACCCCAGAACCCTCATGCAAGTCCGAAGGGAAGACCAGCTGTTGGACAGTAACAACTGGACTGCTGATTGAATCTTTCGGAGTTTCCCTACCGGAAGAAAAACTCTTGTCCTGACTGTGTCTAGAATTAGACCCAGATATTCGAGCCTCTGGGTGGGAACCAGAAATGACTTTTGCTGGTTCACCAGCCACCCGAATTCCTGTAAAGAAATCATAGTAATTTCTATGTTTTGTAGCAAGGTCTGAGGAGACTCTGCATGAAGCAGAAGATCGTCTAGGTAACCAAGGATCGATATACCTCTTTGGCGCAGAAGTGCCAACATTGGGGCCAACACCTTTGTGAAGACCCGCGGAGCCGTGGCGAGACCGAAAGGTAACGCCACAAACTGATAGTGGTTCTCCTCTACGGAAAAGCGTAGAAACCGCTGATGTCCTGCGAAAAATGGGAATGTGAAGATAGGCGTCCTTGATGTCTATGGACGCTAGGACATCCCCTGGATGCAGGAAGGCTGCTACCGTGCGAATGGACTCCATTCTGAATCTTCTTATGTTGACGAAAGAATTGAGTGCTCTTAAGTCCAGAATTGGACGCACTTTGCCCTCTTTCCTGGGTATTGTAAACAGGTTTGAATAAAACCCTTGAAACCGTTCTGTCCAAGGAACGTGGACTACCACTCCTTGTTGTAGTAAATCTGTGACTGCTCTCCGCAGATCTTCTAAACGATCTGAGGATAGTCGGATATTGGAAGGGAAGAATCGCGCCGGTGGGAGAGATACGATCTTGTACCCTGACCTTATGACTTCGCAAACCCATTTGTCCGGGATTCTGGAAAGCCATGGATCCGGGAACCGGCGAAGACGTCCCCCCCACCCCAGTTATGGGTGGGGGCGCACCTTCAGGCTTTGGATGGTTTATCTTCAGGTCTGGAGGGGGCGGGCTTTTGCTTGCCCGACCAACGACCCGACGCCTCCTGCAGGAGCTTTGGAGGACTTAGTTTTTTCACCCGCAGGACGAAAAAACCTCTTGTGAGCAGAAAAAGAAGGCCCTCGTCTTTGACGAGTTCCTCTACCTTTAAAATTTTGCGGTAAAAAGGTGCTCTTTCCACCCGTGAGATCTTTAATGATCTCATCTAAGTTGGCTCCAAATAGACGCTCTCCTGAAAAGGGGATATTAGCCAATATTCTTTTGGAACCTTGGTCGGCTAACCAACCTTTTAGCCACAGTGTACGCCACTGTGAACCACTGTGAACCACTGCTGAGACTGATGCTCGCGCCAATAATGGAGTGGCGTCTAACGCCGCATCACACACAAACTGTAACCCCTGTATCATTTGTTCCAACAAATCTGATACCGCCTGAGGGACCTCTTCTAAGTCCCGGCGTAACCACTTGGTCCATTCAGTTACAGCCTGCGAAACCAGACCAATAGCTATTATAGGTCTGAAAGCTGATCCAATCAAGGAAAACATGGTGCGAGACATAGCTTCTATCTTGCGATCCACTGGATCTTTAAAAGACGGAGCGTCTTCTAAAGGAATAACCGTGGCTTTATTCAATCTAGCAATTGGTGAATCCACCACAGGTGGTTCTGTCCATTTCTTAATAAGGGTTTCCTCAAACGGATAACGCCTGTCAATGCGTTTAGAAATAGTAAAAGTGCGTTTTGGCAGACGCCATTCTTCTTCGATTGGATTGCCAAAACATTTGGGCAATGGAAAAACCTTCGCCACTCAGCTATTTCCGATGGAATACCCTGTAACCTTAAGGTCTCTTGAACAGATACAATGAGTGCGTTTACCAACGCTTCCTCTCGGGCTATGGCGGATGCCGAAACATCCTCCTCACTGTCTGAAGAGACAGGACCCGAGACACCAATCCCAGATGAAGTACCTGCAACTGCAGAAATAGGCTCAGAGTCTGAATCCGAGGTTTCAGATAATATGGGGTTAGGCGGGGGTCGCTTTCTTGCGCCCTGTCCCTGACAAGCCACTTCCACCCGGGACACAAAAGTTTCCATAATAGCTGACAATGATTCAATTGTCAATGGGGTGCTGGAGGATCCCGCAGACCCCTCGAGGGGATCCGGATGAGATACATGAGTGGCAGGGTCCATGTTAATACAGGACACCTTTGCCAGCAAAACAAAAAAACTTTTTTTTTTTTTTTTTTGTGTGTCTCCCCCTAGCGCAATAGCGCCCCTCAGAGTACCTGCTTCTCGATCCCACAGAGAGAGAGAGAGGGACCCCCAAGGCTCACCAACCGATGCAGTGCAGTTTCCAACCAACTGCAGTCAGCGTCTGTCTTACACAGACTGGAAGGAGCTGTTTGCTTTTTCCCGGGTAGAAGGCGTGGCTCCGCCCCCTGTGTACGCCTTCCGGCGTTCCCAGCTCTCCACGAGGTAGCTGGGCTCACAAAACATGGCCGCCCCCATAGAAGAGACATAAGACTCCAAAAACATGGCGGCCGGCGTGACCTGAGGACATACATGCATTCGGTCTACGGCAAAATGGCGGCGGACCGCCGAAATCGTTTTCCCAGCACATCCACCTGCATCTCTGCTAAGAGGCGATATATGGATCTACAGAAGATACACTACACATAAGGTAGGATTATACCTCCTATGTCTGCTGTAATGTTACAGTCTGCTGGGTAGAGTGTTAGCTCTTAAACCAAGTCCACTTCCCACAAACACAAGCTGTATTACAAGGGGGACTTGTAAGTATCAGATATATACTGACCATATATGGAGGGGCCCATAATACATACTGCCTCATAACGAGGAAAAAAGGGAACGTTTACTCACCATACCGAACCGACAGGCACCCTCTCTTCACAATACCCTCTCCACCGGGGTGGGGGTTTGTGGACCACTCCGGACGCCTCGACTCTCTGGTACCTGGCGTCCAAGCGAGACTTTTAACTCGCAAAGTCAGTCCCTTCACTGGGACTCCGTCGCGGCCGACCCAGCGCGGAGCTCTGGTCTGCACGCGCTCGTAGGCAGAAACCGGGGTGACCACTGGATCTCAACATCCAGCCCGTCGCCCGGCCCCGCATACTTACTTGAATATGTCGCGGCCGACCAAGCGCAATGCCATGGTCTGCGCGCGCTCGTAGGCCGGCTGGGGTGACCACAAGTGTCGCCCAGTCCGGCATTTTTTGCTTGAAGATCTCACAGGAAAAAAACACTGGAGAAAAACTACCTAAAAATGTCTTTTTCTTAAGAAAAAAAGTCTTGCCAGGACCAAAAGATCCCAGCAAGGAACTTAGGTCCTTACTCCTGACTAGACAGAAAAAAACTGATTCCCTGTAGCAGAGAGAGGGAGGATATACCCTCAGGGACTGCCCCTAAGGTGGAGCCAGAACGTTTTGTCTTTCTGCCTAGTCCTACTCCTGCGGAGACAACATAACCCAGCTCTTGAGAATCAAGAAGACTACGTCTGTCAATGAGCGATAGAGAAATTACACTTTGTCATTTTTATAGATAAACGAATTGGTAACAGAGATCCCCAACAGTCCAGCAGAAGATGAGAAGTTGCACTTTGGTAACCTGGTGAGGGATTCTACATATCAGAACTGTTTTCTAAAGCAGGGGTTTCCAAACTTTCTAAACAAGGGGCCAGTTTACTGTCCTTCAGACTTTAGGGGGGCCGGACTGTGGATATTGGTAGTAGAAAATTTCCTGACATCAGTGGGAAAAACTATCTTTGGTGTCATTTGGAGAAACTGTGCCCTATTGTTGGGTGTCATTGGGCAGAATTGTTCCCCTTCATTAGTGTCAGTGGGGAGTAATTATGCCCCATTGTTAGTACTAGTGATCGACCGATTATCGGTAAAGCCTATATTTTGAGGGCCGACATGCACCAAGGTGACCGATATTGCTGATATTTCAGGAAAGTGCTTGTACCAGAGTGATACCTGCAGCTAGAGGCATCGCCCCGGTACCGGCGCCCATAGCCGACGGTTGGCTGTCTTGTAATGACAACCGATGCGGCTGAGAAGTCGCTCGGCTGTCATTACAAGGAGCAGGAGGGGACGTCTCCCCACCCCCCGTAGCTCACCTGGGTCTCCCATCCCACCAGGAAACCAGCCTGCATGTCCGCCGAAGACCCGATCAAAGCCGCATTCGGCTCTGATCGGGTCTCCATGTAAAAACCCGGAAGTGATGTCATGACATCACTTCCGGGTACTCGGCGTAAGATTTAAAAAAAATGACAGCATTCACAATAGCCAAACTTGGTGTTTTGAATTTTTTTCAGTGCCGAGGAGGGGTTTGGGGTCTTTTAGACCCCCAGATCCCTCCACAAGAGTACCTGTCATGTGATAAAAAAAAAAAATGTAAATGTACGAAAATATCGGCCAATATCAGCCGATACCGATATGCAATGGCCAAAATATCGGTATCGGTAACGAAAAACCAATAACGGTCGATCACTAGTTAGTACCAGTAAATTAAATAGTGCAGCGAGGGCTGGATAGAAGCAAGCAAAGGGCCGCAGTTTGGAGACCACTGTTCTAAAGGACTGAACACGAGTACACACATTGTAAGGGGGGTTTAGCTCCTGTAAGATTGACTTTCTAGATTTAATTCCAAAATCCAATAAATGCCATTATGTAAAAAAAATTGGTTAACTAATCTAATTCATCTGTCCCAGCATCTAACAATCACCACTCTAGGCATTCAACTGATTGCTATGTGAAGATCAGCAACAGACCTGCTGTGCAGGAGACAATCCCACATACCTCAATTGAATGGGGGAAGACACCCCCGTAGTCAGTGTCCCTTTATCATTAAATCATATAAGCATTTAGCATATAATCATTAAACACGATAACAGAGGTCTATATACATGATTTATTTACACATTTTAGTACAAATCACAGTTCCCTTAATATTTTTTTTTTTTAAGAAAATATACATCCATAAAAAAAACAAAAAAAAACTACTACCAATTAACTCTGTGCACAAATGCAGCATACAGCACAGTCCAGTGGTTCAAAAGACATTAGAGATTTCCATGCTAGTTAAGCCATGCACGTGGCACAGAGGCCTGGAGGACACCTATTGAAAAACAGAACTTTGCGCCAGCAGGGTCAACCATGCATGTGACAGGAAGGAACAATGATAGGGTAGAGACTTGAAGTCCCCCCTCCGTTAATCTTTCAGTGCAGAAGGGAGAAGACCAGAAAAAGGTACTGTTCAGCTTTCTCCAACTGCTAAGTATATGTAAACAGGCAGGGAGACGGTGGAGGCACAGGAGGTGGAGGGAGGAGGCACTGGTGGTGACAGCTGGTTTCGGTGAGATATAAATAGCTATGTAAGCAGCATCTATCCAACAGTGAGGTCAAACTATACCAGCCCTGTCTGCCTCCCCCTCATCAGACGCTGTGGGAACAATGAACACCACAGTGCATGGTGCTAAACAGTGCAATCAGAAGGGAGAGTTCATGCCAAGCTTTGTTTCAAACTGCAGCTTTTGTCTCTTCTGATAACGGACACGAGCCCTGAAAGAAAACAAAATAGTGTATTGGATAAGAAGAAGGGAGGCGGCTATTACATAGAATTTGCAGAAAGAAAAAGGCACCCTCATCCCAATAGAATTTGAAAAAGCACTTTCATAAAGATTGACCACAAAGCAGTGAGGCAGAGGAACCCGCCAGTAGGGGGCAGAACCCTACTGGCAGGTTCCTCTGCCTCACTGCTTTGTGGTCAATCTATATGAAAGATTTTTTTCAAAATAGTGTACTGGTTATAAAGAGCAAAAAGTGGGGAAAATTATTATTTGACCCCCTGTAGATGTTGTAAGTTTGCCCACTTACAAAGAAATTAGAGATCTGTCATTTTTATTATAGGTGTATTTTAAATGTTAGAAACAGGATATCAACCAAAAATCACGATATAAATGTTATAAATTGAGTTGCCGTTCAGTGAACAAAATAAGTATTTGGTTCCCAAGCAAAACATGACTTAGAAGTTGGTGGAGAAACCCTTGTTGGCAAGCACAGAGGTAAGAAGTTTCTTGTAGTTGGTTACCAGGTTTGCACACATTTCAGGAGGGATCTTCTCTAAATCCTTAAGGTTTCTTGGCTGTCGCTTGGCAAATCAAAGTTTCAGCTCCCCCTATACATTTTCCATAGGATTAAGGTCTGGAGACTGGCTAGGCCACTCCATGACCTTAATGTGCTTTTTCTTGAGCCGCTCATTTGTTGCCTTGGCGGTATGTTTTTGGTCATTGTCATGCTGGAAGACCCATCCATGACCCATCTTCAGTGTTCTGGCTGGGGGAAGAAGGTTCTCATCTAAAATTTTACAATACAAGGCCCCGCTTATTGGCCCCTCAATGCAGCAAAGTCAGCCTGTACCTTTAGCAGAGAAACAGCCCCAAACCATAATGTTTCCACCTCCGTGCTTGACTGTAGGGATGGTGTTCTTAGGGCCATAGTCAGCATTTGTCTTCCTCCAAACACGGCGAGTCGAGTTTATGCCAAAGAGCTCAATTTCGGTCTCTTCTGACCACAGTACTTTCTCACAATCCCTCTCCGAATCATTTAGATGTTCATTGGCAAACTTAAGATGGGCCTGTACATGTGCCTTCTTGAGGAGGGGGACCTTGCTGGTGCTGCAGGATTTTAATCCATGGCGGCGTATTGTGTTACCAATGGTTTGTTTGGTGTCGGTGGTTACAACTGCCTTGAGATTGGTGACGGTGGTTACAACTGCTTTGAGATCATTCACAAGCTCCTTCCGTGTAGTTCTGGGCAGATCCCTCACTTTTCTCATGATCATCCTTACCCCATGAGGTGAAATCTTGCATGGAGCTCCAGACCGAGAGCGAATTATGGTTATTTTGTATTTCTTCCATTTGCAAATAATCTCTCCAACAGTTGTCGTCTTCTCACCAAGCTTCTTGCTGATGGACTTGTAGCCCATTCCAGCCTTGTGCAGGTCTACAATCTTGTCCCCAATGTTCTTTAAAAGCTCTTTGGTCTTGCCCATGATGGTGAGGTTTGAATGGAGAAAGAGATTCTGTAAACATGTGTCTTTTATACACATAACGAGTTGTCATTAAGAGCACCTTCTTAAAGCAGAGTTCCGGCCTCATAAAGGTTTTTTAGATAAAAAATATCCCCGGGACAGTCAGGGCTAGTGCATTTCAGAATGGATAGCATCTGAACTGTCCCAGGTTGCACTTACCTTTTAGAAGAAATACTTACCTTGAAAATGTCTTGTCCAGCGCTGCCATCTCAGGTGTGGGCAGCTGAAGCCAGAGCGTCCTCTTCAGTCCCAGAATGCCCTGCACCGCCCCAGCTCGTCACTTCCGGTGCAGGCGCTTCATCCCTGCACAGCTTCTGGGCATGCCCAGAAGCTGTTAAGCAGGGAATGACGCGTCTGCACCAGAAGTGACAAGCAGGGCCGGTGCACGTGCATTGATTCCTGGGAGCGATGACGTTCAGCTCCCAGGAGTTAATGCAAGCAGGAAGTGACGGCGCGGGCCACGGGCCGCAGAGGGAGGAAGTGGAAGGAAGGTAAGTATATTTTCTTCAAAAACAAAGTAGGTAAACAAAAAAAAAAAAATCGTCAATATCCATTTCTTTTTCAGGTGACCTAGAGCAAGTGGATGGACCAAAGTCAATTTTGAGGCCGGAACTCTGCTTTAAATTGACAGGGTATCTGTGTACCACATTAACACATACTGTGGGAGCCAGAATTATTGTTGGTTGGTAGAGGATCAAATACCTATTTTACCCACTGAACTGCAAATCAATTTAAAACATTTGTATCATGTGTTTTTTCTGCATTTTTGGTTGATTTTCTGTCTCTATCATTTAAGATACACCTATGATAAAAATGATAGACCGTTCATTTCTTTGTAAGTGAGCAAACTTACAAAATCTGCAGAGGATCAAATAAATATTTTCTCCACTGTAGTTGTATTGAGAGTTTGAAAAAAGAAACAAGAACCTGTTATCATTTCCAGTATCAAAGGCTCAGAGGGAGACAGAAAATAAAAAGGTCAATGTCAACAATTTTAAATGTCTCTTAATGGCAATTTGGAGAGGCCTTAAAATATCAACATCCCCAAACCATCCATTGCCAATCAGAACTATGGATAACATTGGTTATAAAAAAAAAGTCATCAGCTCCATTACTTAATTCCTTTATTGCCTTTTATAACTTGTGCAATATTTTCAAAAACATTCCCGATAAACCTGAAATCCCCTTGTCCTACATACAACCTATGGTATGGAAAAAAAACAAAAAAAAACAGGATTTTTATACTTATGAAATCTGTTTTTTGGCTCTAAAGGCACAACCTCTCCCACCTCCAGCATGTTTCATATTTGTAGAAAAGTACTAATAGAGTCCAGCAGCAGTAGGACCTGTATCCCCCAATATACACACAAAAAGAAAAGAAAAACAGTATAGTAAGTACAAAAATCCTGTTATCTTTCTCATCCATTAGGGGACACAGGATTCAGTTCATCTAAGAAAATTGGGTAGTCTAAAAGCAGTCTGCTTGGTATTGAAACACCAAATCTGGCCATACATAGAAAATCACTTGAAAAAGCATTCAGTAAGCCCAATTGTTCAACTTTAGAAATGTTAGTGGGCACATTTCGATTCTCGAAATGCAAAGAAAGAGTAAAAGAAAGAAAGATCCGTCATGTCAGAATTTTGTTGCGTAATTAAATTATTTCTAAACATTAGTTGGGAAATCAATCATAAACAGTTCGAAGAAAACAGCACATGTGCATTGAGCATTGATCAACAAAAAATGTACCATTGCATCGCGCTGCCTGACATTGCAGTGAATTAAATGTACATTTTGTACACTTCAAATAAAGCTAATACAAAACAAAAAAAAAAGGGGGGGGAGCCATGTGATGCGCTGAATCGCACACCACGCTGCCCACCAGCGCAGACAACAATGCTGAGTGGCCACAGCAGTGAATTGCTCCAGCTACTATGCAATTTAAGGGTTTACAGTGTGAATTCGCCCTGAAGAACATTAAACCCAAGGCTTCCAGGACAAATGGGGTCAACCACTCTTGCAATAAAAACCTGACAAGTGTTCTAATCCTTCTCTATTCTATCCAAAACAAAAAAAAATTTGACTTTAGTTATACTTTATCCAAAAAAAATGTAATTGAATCTAGCAGTCTTTGAAAAAGGATCACAATTGCTGAATTGTGTATCTTTATGTTATGAAAGGCACAATGCCAATCCAGTCCTGACTGCAGAAAGGTCAGGATTCTTCCCATGGAGTAATTTCCCAAGGTAAAAGCTTATTTCCTTACACCAAGTGAAGCCATGCTCTTAAAGCTAGCAACTGTGAAGTAGGGTGGTAATAGGAGATCTAGTCAATGTGGAAGAGTTCTCAAGATGTCTGCCAAAAATTTGAGAAGGTTGGAGACGAAGAAGCAGTTTTAGAGAGGGAAACTATATCAGGTTCAGGTATATTAGGTTGTACTAATCTCAGAGGGCCACCAGAGCATCCACTGCTTCTGCCAGAGGATCTCTGAACCTGCAGAAAATCTGTCTGGTTCAGAGTTGAACATGGATGCCAGAAGGTCCATATCCGGCAGGCCTCACTTCTGACAAAGGTCCTAAGAGACTTCCAAGACCTAGAGACCATTCTCACAGATCCAGACACTGCCTGTTGATGTAGTCTGCTTGGAATGTGAACAGTGGACAAGAATGGAATGTGGAGCTCTTTCCAATGATGTCTACCTTTTTTGCTGCAGCAGTGTTTCTGGTTCATCCTTGATGGTTGATGTACGTCACTACTGTGCCAACATCAGACTGAATCCTGATCGGATGATCTTCCATTAGGAGCGTCTAATGCTGTACGGACAACTAAATCGTCTGGAGCTCCAGAATGCTGATCGGTAGATGAGATTCTTCAGCCAAGCCGCCTACACAGACCAGGTGTCTCCTTTTCAGGCTGGCATCTAGTGTTAGGCTCTTTAAAGACTACAGAAGATGGGATTTCCCCAACTCCACAGCTCAGCCACCAAGACCAGAAGTAGGTTTGTCTAGAGTAGACAATAAGTTGATTTGTCGCACAATGAAAGAATTGTGTATTTAAGGGGTCTGAGGTGAAACTGAACAAGTGAAACTACCTCAAAGGATGCTACCATTGCCAGGACTCTCATACAGAATTGGAGGATTCCTGTACTGAGTTTGGGAGCAGAGCTGTGTCTAGAATGAAACCCAGATACTACAAACAATGAGTTGGCTCTAGAGTCAATTTCTAAAAGTTCAGGATAAAACCACATTTTTTCAAGGTTTGGACTGTCCACAATACATTTTCAGTTAAATTCTGTGCCAACTGTTCCTGCAGTAGAGATCGTTCAGGTATTCCACAATGGTGAATGACGAGAATGCAGTAAAAATAGAATCAGTGCGAATACCTTGGTGAACACGTGAGGAGCAGAAGACAGACCAAATGTAAGGGCTACAAACATATAGAGCTGTGTGGCTACAGAAAAATGGAGATAGCATTGGTGCTACAGATTGAGACATGCAAGTAATCTTGATGTCCACAGAGGATAGACAGTCTCCCTGATGGAGGGAGCTTATGACAGAACCAGTGGATTCTAAGCAAAAATCTGGACTCAAAGGAAAACATTTAAAGCATTCAAATACAAGATGGAGTAGATGCCCTCATTTGGTTTTAGAAGAGTTTAAGCCCATGTTCGCATTGGTCTGATTTGACATGCTGTTTGACATGTCAAATTGGAGCCAATTGCCAGCAATGGCACCATCTGAATCGGTTTCCAAAAGTAGTTTCTGCACTACTTAATAGACATATGTGCAGGAACCCGCACAGATGTCTGTAAAACCGCCCCCAAAGTCGGACTGAAAATACTGGGCGTATGCAAAGACGAACACAAGTTCCCTGTGCTTTGGAAAGTGGGGGCATCCACTAAAGACGAAGAGGACTTGTCTGCAGGTATGGTTAAAGGGGCACAAAGTCTGACATTGAACTGGGAATCTAGCTTTAGGTTTGGCCTTGGATTGGAACTTTTCTTGGCTTTAGAGGTGGGAGAGATCTTTCTTGAAAGAGACCTATGTTTGTTTTCCTGGGGCAAATGAGACATCTTAGCACCAGTTGCATATTTTATGAAGTTGTCTAAAGATGCACCAAAGAGAAGCTCACCATCAAAAGGTTTGTTCAGCAAGCGTTTTTTTTTACATTGCTATTCCCCAGAGCAAGATTTCAGCGAAGGGTTCTTTGCATATTCACAGACATGAGACTCTGGAAATAAGACAGACAATATCAACTAACCCATCTACGCAACAGTGTAAGGCTGAAGATTTAAGCTCTAAGCTCTCTACAAATAAAGGATCAGTAAGGATTTTAGCTGGATTCTGTCACAAAAGATTAGTATGCCACTAATGTTTGACAAATAAACATTACGACTATGGTAGGCTGCATATCAAGGCCTACTAATGAAAACAGGGATTTTGAAATAGCTTCCAGCCCCTTGTCAATGGGATCCATAAACAATGATGCACTCTCAATAGGTATAATCAGTGTTCTATTAAGGGGATATACAGCCAGATCCACAGTGGGCACAGCCTCCTTATTAAAAGCCTCTTCCAATGGATATTGGTAGGTAAAATGTTTTGGATGAGTGAATCATTTTTCAGGGTCTCCGTAAAGAACAGGTGCAAGTGAGGAGTCTACCTTTCAGAGATCCCAAACTAGTAACTGAAATAGTTGCTTGAACTAGTCACTTAGGCTATTCCAGTCTTAAACAGGTTCTCAGCTCTTCAAGAACCACCAATATTCAGAACAGTTTTTAAAGATTCTGACAGCGGATCTGCAACAGAAGGTTCAGAGGCCACCACAGCTGCAGCAATGTCAGCAAACGTTTCTGGAGAAGGTATAGAAGTACACTTTCAGTCTAGGTTTTCTGAGAAATCATTTTTTTCTCTTCGTCCATAAGCTCTAGCAAAGCTATATCGAAAAATTACTTGAATAAGGTAAAGGAGGGTGTTACCCCAGATGGAGCTAAGGGAGACTCCAAGGACAGTGTGGTCTAAAAATAAACATTCAACACTATCAGTGTCCGGTCCCTGAGGAGGAACACTAGAGGCCACCCTGGAGTGGATCATTAACGAGACAGGCCTGATACAACTGCAGGGCTACTTCCTTTGTGCTTGGGATTCATCATGTTGCATTGCTAGACTGAGGCAACTTTATTTTAGGACATCAAGAAAGCAACCCTGGGAATTCACAAACCAGCTGCTGAAAACATTAGAGGGTTAAAAGGCAGGAGGTGAAAAGGTCAGTGTAGGAGGCAGAAAGGACTAACTGAAGTGAAAAGCCAGAGTCTCTTACAAAAAGGATCAATGGCAGGAAGAACTATCTCATACTGAAAAAGGTGGGAACAGACTGAAGTTCAGCATGAAGCCCAGTACCCGAAGGTGACATTCCAGGTTCGCTCCGCTCCATTCATGGGTGTACTCAAGTGAGTCTTCTAGACTGGGTCACACCAAAGGTTGTGCCATGGCTCTGGACCTAGAGCCCTGTGCTGCTAATTACCACAGTAAACTAAGGTCTGGCGTAGATGCCACAAGCAGAGCCCAGTGCTTGAAAGTCTCATTCCAGGCAGGCCCCACAATTTCCAGGTATGACCTCCAAGGCAGCACAGAGGAAACGCTGATCTGAATAGCTCCATAAAGACCTGAGCTCAGCAGCAGGTAGTTGAAATAATTGAAGCAAAACAATAAAAATGGTTACACAAATTTTTAGTAGAGAAAAGACATCCATCTTCCTAAGGATACTAGCAAAGAACTGAAGCATGCTGGTAGTGGGAGGGTCTATACCTGGCTGGCCATTTTTGTTTGTCAGTATACGATTCCTCCTGAAGATGGTAGTATACTGTATCTTAAAGCAGAGTTCCACCCTGAAAAACTTTTTTTTTTTTAGAAAAAAATACCCCTGGGATAGCCTCTGAACTGTCCCCTGTTTCACTTACCATTTAGAAGAAATACTTACCTTGAAAATGTCTTGTCCAGCGCTGCCATCTCAGGTGTGGGCAGCTGAAGCCAGAGTGTCCTCTTTGGTGTCCTCTTCGGTGACGTCGGAGTCCCAGAATGCCCTGCACCGGCCCTGCTCGTCACTTTCGGTGCAGGCGCGTCATCCCTGCACAGCTTCTGGGCATGCCCAGAAGCTGTTTAGCAGGGAATGATGCACCTGCACTGGAAGTGACAAGCAGGGTCGGTGCAGGCGCATTGAGTCCTGGGATTGATGACGCTCATCTCCCAGGAGTCAATGCAAGTAGGAAGTGACGTCGGTGGCTGTGTCCGCAGAGGGAGGAAGAGGAAGGAAGGTAAGTATATTTTCTTTAAAAACAAGGTAAGTGAATCAAAAAAAAAAATGTTTAATTATCCAATTATTTTTCAGGTAATTTAGAGCAAGCGGATGGGGAAAGTTCTTTTTGAGGGTGGAACTCCGCTTTAAGTGTCTCTGATTAACTGAATCTTGTGTCCCTTTAAGAGTTAGTTCATCTTTACAGGAAAAAAAAATGTAAAGGTGAACTAGCACCAGACACCCTCCCTGCCCCACTCCCCCTGTCCCTGCTGTATTTACCCTCTGGGGTTGCTGTGCTGTTGGTGCCTCCATCAGCGCTTCTGGAACAGACCAGATGAATTCGGAGTTTCGATTGGTCAGCTCTGTCACTGTGATTGGCGCTGACCAATTAGAATCCATCTGGTCTGTGCCAGAAGGGCTGATGGAGAAGAGGGGGAACAGCAGGGATTTCAAATCCCCAGGCAGCTGGAACAGTTATGGGGGTTCTGACAGCTTGGCAACCCTGGATATAAGTACAGTGAGGACTGAGGGTGTGAGGTTGTCTGGTGTTAGTTCAGCTTTACAGAAAAAAAAATGCAAAAGATAAACGCACACTGAATGAACAAGAAAAAAACTAACTTTTTTCATTATGAACTTTTAATTAAACTAAAAGGACATCACATGATGCAGCTGCATCAGATGAAGACTGCACTCCTGTACATGCGAGCAAAGAATCATTCTATACCTTTTGGTTCTTCTGACCAACAATTCTGGTCTATAAGCACTCAAAACAATTTCAGTATGTTTGACTGTCTGATCTTTTTATTTACCAATTACTACCCCTTTCACATCGTCTATTGTCCATACAGATCTCTCCCTAAAACTGTTTATAATGAGGACTTCAGAGTGACTTTGTACATAAAATAACGATACACTTTTTATAAGAAAAATCTTATATGAAAAAAAAAGTCAGTACCTTATTTCATGCAGTTTGACAATTTCATTGATAATTAGAACGACAAGGAGGGAAAGTGACCCTGACAGCCATGACAGTAGGGGGATGTCCCAAAGGCTGAACTTTAAAGGAGAATCCGGATTTGCCCACAGCTGTAGGTCTAAGGCTGTCTGTAGTCCTTGTGCGAGAACCCTGAGACACAAAATACCATCAAGAAGGTAGAAAACGCCCAACAAACACATTGCACAGTTTAGAGAAGCACCAAGTACTCACAAGACAGGGAGAGTCAGGCTCCACCATATATTGCTGAAGGGGTTCCTCTTCCATAGAGATTTAGAACGATGGACATGACTGACCGAGATAAACACTGGGAAGAGGCAAAAGACATTTAGAGACACAGTCCACACTACTCTCACTTTCATCAGCAGGTTCTGCTTACCTATGTGTAGGACAATGAGACAGGCACAAAACTTCTGAGCTACAAGCAATGCCCCGGAAAAGGATCCAAACCAGTCTGGGGCACCCGGATCAGCGCTGAAAGGAGAAAAACAAATACATGACATATAATTAGGCACACCAAATTCTGCCTTCTGCAGGAGGAAATATGTTTTCTTATGTGATTCCCAATTTTGTACCTGGAAACCAGAGACCCAGAACAGTTGGTGGCATTATTGTGGGAAGAAATCTCACAAAATCTCTGTAGCGAGAACCAGAAGCAGGCCAGACAACAGGAGAAGGAAGGGAGGAACTTGAGCAGGAAACATACCAGGAAATATTGCCGAGTCTAATGGTGGAGGAAATGATCACAATTATATACACATAGTATCAAAAATATGATTTAAAAGACTAAGGGCTCTTTCACACGGGCGTTCCGTATGTCCGTATATCACCCCATCCGTTTGCGGGTGATATACGGACATAATGCATGTCAATGGCATTGCGGATGTCAGTGGATGACCATCCGCTGACATCTGATTTGTGTCCTTTCAGTTCTGTTCCGTTTTTTGGAACGGAACAGAACCCTATTTTTTCTTCCGTTTAAAAAACGGAAATGATGCAAAATCGGATGTCAGCGGTGTCATCCGCAATCCCATAGGCATACATTATATCCGTATATCATCCGCAAACGGATGGGATGATATGCGGACATACGGACCGGATGGCACAAGTGTCATCCATGTCCGTAAAAAAAAAAAAAGTGCAGGAGCGGACGAAATAAACTGAGCGGCCGTGTGAAAGAAACCTAACAAAGATATATAATAAGAGGATCCAAGAGTACGTGCACTTTTAAAGCCTAAAATGTAGACAAATTAACCACTTGCTCTTTGGAAGATTTACCCCCACCCCTCCCCCCTTCATGATAAGGCCTTTTTTTTTTCGATATGGCACTGCGTTACTTTAAGTGACAATTGCGCAGTCGTGCGACGCTGTACCCAAACAAAATATATATCCTTTTTTTCCCACAAATAGAGATTTCTTTTGGTGGTATTTGATCACCTCTGAGGTTTTTATTTATGCGTTATAAACAAAAATAGACAATTTTGAAAAAAAAATGAAAAACAAAAAACAATATTATTTACTTTTCTATAAAACATATCAAAAAAAAAAATGAAAATAAAAATCTAATTTCCTAATCAATTTAGGCCAATATGTATTCTGATACATATTTTTGGTTAAAAAAAAATCCAATAAGTGTACATTGATTAGTTTGCACAAAAGTTATAGCTCCTACAATCTATGGGATATTTTTATTTATTTTATACTAGTAATGGCGGCGATCAACGATTTATAGCAGGACTGTGATATGATGTTGGACAGTTGGGATACATGACAAAAATATGCACTGTCACCATACTAATGACACTGGCTGGGAAGGGGGTGAAACATCAGGGACAATCAAATGGTTAACTATGTGCTTAGCCAGTGTTTTCTAACTTTGTGGGAGGTGCTTTTTCTAGGGGAAGGCATTAAGCCCCCGGAGGATTTGGCTGCTCAAAGACCAGGCCCTATTTTGCGATTCTGCACTGCTCGATTTTAACGGACAATTGCGCGGTGGTGCGACACTGTAGTCAAATTAAATTGGCGTCCTTTTTTCCCCACAAACAGAGCTTTCTTTTGGTGGTATTTGATCACCTGTGCGATTTTTATTTTTTGCGTTATAAACAAAAAAAGAGCAACAATTTAGAAAAAAATAACAATATTTTTCAAATTTTTTTATATGAAATTCTCAAAAAAAAAGTAAAAATCAAAATTTTTTAACATTTTAGTCCAATTTGTTTTCTTCTACATATTTTTGGTAAAAAAAAAAAAAATCGCAGTAAGCGTATTTTGATTGGTTTGCGCAAAAGTTATTGCGTTTACTAACTACGGGTAAGATTTGTCATTTTTATTGTATTTCTTTTTAACTAGTAATGGCGGCGATCTGCAATTTTTTTTTGCGGGACTGTGACATTGCGGCGGACAGACATTTTTGACACTTTTGGGGGTACCAGTGACATTACTACAGTAATCAGTGCTATAAATATGCACTGTTACTGTAAAAATGACACTGGCAGGGAAAGGGGTTAACTTTATTAGTGATCAAGGGGTTAAATATGTCCCTAGGGGCGTGATTCTAACTGTGGGGGGTGGGGGGGCGTGGCTAGTGATGTAACCACAGAGACATACTATCCTACATAGCAGGATCGCATAGCCTCTGTGCTTACATCAGGGAGAATGACAGACGGGTGTGTTTACATCAGCCGTCCGTCCTTCTCCCTCTCCTGTGGAAGATTGCGAGTGGCCGGCGGACATCGGAGCCGCCGGTCACACGCGTGGGAAGGCAGGGAATGAGCGGGGTAGGGAGCGCGCCCCCGGCGGCACGCGCTTGCCTCCTACAGGCTCCTGGGCGAGCGACGTAGGTCTACGTTGCTTTGCCCAGGAGCGGCCGACTGCCGCAGTAAATAGTCGTGCGGCGGTCGGCAAGTGGTAATCCATGTTCCTGCTTTGCAGGAACACAGGATCAATGCCTTCCCTAAAGACAGAACAGCAATCTGCCTGTGTACCGAACGATCAGCAGGTGCTGGAGGACATCGGGTCCACGGGACCTGCTGATCAGCTCGTGCTGCATAGCATCCCAGCGGGAGCGAGCTGGCAGCGGCGGCTTGCTCTTGCACTGGATACCTGGAAGTGCAGGATCACGTATATATACACATGATTCTGCGAAGCACGGCCGTCCTATAGCAGTAAAACTGCTATAGGGTTGCTGGCAAGTGGTTAAAAAACACAAAATTCAGGATCTATGAATGGAGGAAAGGCAGATTATTGAAAGGTCCACATCCTCCATTCATAGATTCGGTTTCATTGATAGAAGCTGTAGTACGGCCTCTGTAAATGGCAGAGCTGGGCAGAAAGGACAGGTATAGTCGGGCACGCTTTACAAGAGCAAGTGAGAGCTCCCACAGATCTATTAAGTTATGTCCCTTGTGGTGGTTTTTGCATTTTTATTTTGGTTGCACTTGAGGCTTTAAGGCAAAAACCCCTCCCCCACCTTAAAAATAACTCAAATCCACTGATTCACTGTCAAGAGCAGTGCAATATTTATCATCTCAGTTGCTGAGATGTCATTCTCTATGGCTAGTGCCACTTCCAGTCCAGGCATGGACAGATGAGGCAGAACAGGGCTCTTTGAAAGGTAGCAGATTTGCTCTGCTCTCCATCCCTTTGATTAATATCATAAGGATTACAATAGCTGCAGAGAAGCTACTTTTTTCATTGTAAAATGACAGGCAGATGCCTAGCTCGGACCAACTGCGCTATTCCACTGGTTTGCTGCAGGAGCATAAAAAGTTGTAGCTGGGCCTCCTGGATATCCCCCAGACCCTAAGCTTCCAACTAGTTTTCCTTTGGCTGGTTAAGTAGCCTTTGGTTGAAGCAGTAGAGTTTTGCTCTGAAAAAGGGGGAACGTTCTCCAAAATGTGTCAGCTGGTATTATGACAATGACTTGAATCAGAGGAGTTCCAGCATTTGCTAGTCCTTTCGGTTCCTTGGTTACGTACAACGCGGTTACTACTTTAACTCCTTGGCACCGACAGTATGCAAATATCCAGCCCGTCGAGAGGCCGCATATTTGCATACCATATTTTGCAAATACAGCTGTGCCGAGAGCGTGCTCCTGGCACAGTTACCGGCGGCTAGTGGATCGCTACTTGCAATCGGGAGCTTTCCGACCATGTGACAGCAAATCAGGGCGGTCATATGATCATAAACCCTGCCCCCATCTCCCGGCATCAGATATCCCTTAAAGGCCCAGGAGGAGCCGGCGCCAAGGGGTTAATAAGGTTCTGTAAATAATGCACTAGACGTTTGCACCCTTTGTTCTATTTGTGTCTGTACAGAGGAGGAGCTCCAGATCAAAATGGAGAGCTCCTCCTGCCCCCTGCCCTGCTGATAGGAGGACATCGTCGGCCAAGGTGGTGGGCGGAGTAGCTGGGAGAGGACACAAGGACTGGTAACAGCCTCTGCCCTGAAGGTGGGAGTCCTGAGCAGGGGAGGCCGAGAATGATGTTAGAGAGGAAAGGAGGGGAGAGGGCAGACTGCAGGGGGGCTGTGATGTAAAGGGGGCACTGTAATATAAAGTGGAATGCACTGTAAACAGTGCAGTCCCCTTTACATCACAGTGCCCCATTTACAGAGCTGTCCCTGTTACAATAATGTAAAGGGGACTGCACTGTAAAGGCGCACCATAATGTAAAGTGGGGGTGTGATGTAAAGGGGGGGCTGGGGACACTGTGGGAATGCTTTAAAGCAGGGACCCTCAAACTACGGCCCTCCAGCTGTTGTGGAACTACACGTCCCATGAGGCATTGTAAAACACTCACAATCACAGACATGACCAAGCATGATGGGAATTGTAGTTCCTGAACAACTGGAGGGCAATAGTTTGAAGACCCCTGCTTTAAAGGGTAACTGTGAAAAAGGGGGGGGGGGGCTGTGCTGTAAAGGGGGGTTGTGGTGTAAAGAGAGCTGAGGACAGACTTTGTGAATATCCTATTCCCTAGCCCCCCCCCCCCCATATTCAGCTCATTCAGATGTGCAAATGTGTGCACAAGAGTGCAAATTCACACATCTATCATGGTGGTTCTTTCTTTGAAAAAAAAAAGAAAAAAAAAACCTTCATGGATTTTACTACTAACAAAAAAGTGTTCTATAACATTAGCAATTTTATTGTGTAGCATTATCAATTTTTTAATCATCCTTTGACAAGATCAATAAATCTAATAATCCTAATTTACATTTACTATTTGAAACTGTATATGCCAAAAGGTGTACTGCATTGTTATTTCCTGTTATTTTTGACTACTTATATTCTATATATAACTTGTTATACTTCAAGGTTTCGAGTCTCATTTCTGGTGGACCCTGAGGCATTCACAACAACTCCGTGACTGTTCTTGAATGGCCCAGCCAGAGCCCTGACTTAAACCCAATTGAGCATCTCTGGAGAGACCTAAAAATGGCTGTCCACCAACGTTTACCATCCAACCTGACAGAACTGGAGAGGATCTGCAAGGAGGAATGGCAGAGGATCCCCAAATCCAGGTGTGAAAGACTTGTTGCATCTTTCCCAAAAAGACTCCTGGCTGTATTAGATCAAAAGGGGGCTTCTACTAAATACTGAGCAAAGGGTCTGAATACTTAGGACCATGTGATATTTCAGTTTTTCTTTTTTAATAAATCTGCAACAATGTCAACAATTCTGTGTTTTTCTGTCAGTATGGGGTGCTATGTGTACATTCATGAGGAAGAAGAATGAACCTAAATGATTTTAGCAAAGGGCTGCAATATAACAAAGAGTGAAACATTTAAGGGGGACTGAATACTTTCCGTACCCACTGTGTATATATATATATATATATATATATATATATATATATATATATAGAACAAATGCCACTAATCAGAATGCATTTACCTTTTTAGGTATGGAACGCAGGTTTTTCCCAGTTGCTACAGACATTATGGAAATGTCAGCTGGTTTCCCAACCAGTGAGACACTGTGGGAGAAATAAAAAACAAAGGGTAGTTCGCTACACACATATAATCAGTACAGCTACTTATGATGTCACCATAGTAAAGGGTTCTATTTATAAAACATTCGGTGGACAAATGTCAGAAGCATTTGTGTAGGCTGTATGAAATGTCCCTGTATTTTCTGTAACACATTACCGTCTTTAAAACCAGCTTCATCTAGTGGTCAAAATGAGGTATAGGGTTTTGAAATACCTCAATGAGAAAATATAATTCATTTTGGCCACTAGATGTACCTGACAATACAGCAATTAGTTTATTACTTAAAACACAGGAAAACTTTAATACTTCTGATATTTGTCCAATTAATGTTTTATAAATAGAACCCTGTATACCCATATGAACCAGAGCAATTTTTTTTAAATCCATATATTTATTGAAAATGTTTTCCCCTTGAAAAAAAAACACAAAAGCCCAAAAATATAGAACAACACCCAAACACAAATGAAATTTTGAAAAACATCAGAAAAAAAAAAAAAAATAAAAATGCAAAAGCTCAAATACACTGCTAAATCCAAATTACATATTTAAAACCTTCTAAATATTTCCATACATTGACAGAAAAGAACAGAGCAAATATATTTTGTAAGAACGGTCATTACTTATAGAAAAAAAAAATACATATATGATATATATATATATATATCACTGATGTCTTCAACAAATAAAGCTCTTTTGGTTCTATTGTCTGAAAAAAAATATAAATTTTTCTTGTGCAAACCATAGCTAAAAAATTAACAATATTTTTGTAATTTTTTTTATTTAAAGCTAAAAAAATATATATATATATATATATTTTAATACGTTTTTTTGATCAGTGATAGATTAAAAAAAGAAAATAGTAAAATCATTTTTATTTTGGAATTTGTCCTTTTTAAATTTTAACAATATTATATGAATCTGTTATGAAGCATTGCAAAGGTTTTTTCAACTGAAAAAGGTATTTTATTCTTACATTTTACACTTTTTTAAATGCGACACTAAAAAAAATAATTGAACAGAAAAAAATCAAAATGAAAAAAGGTTAAAACATTTATGGTTGGAAAAATAGAAAAAAAAAAAAAACAGGTGAAGAAGTCATTTGCTAGGGCGGATTAGGGTGAACTAAGGGTTAATAAGCGATAAATAGGAACAAATTTTATCTAAAAATTGTTCTTTACTGGTCACGTTACGTTGACGATATATACAGATCAAAGATTATTCATTTGGTCTGCAGATGAATGGAACAAAGTAAGTACAAAAGTGAACCTTTTGTACTGACATTCAGCAAACATTCTCTGGCATTCATTGCTTTTTAAATAGACCCATTTGTACCTCTAAATCGTGTCTGAACAATGTTCATAAACATTTTTTTGTACATCAGCTGCTGTAATGTGTATTTATACATTAACTCCAGGCTATCATTTGGATGTGTATGAATTGCTGGCAAACGGGGTGTCAATGAAGGAGGACAGGGCATGCTACACACACCCTTTGTACTGTGGTTACGTTTTTTAGGGGGTGTGTAGCACACCCAATAAACACAGCTGATTATGGTGCCAAACTTTTTTCTTTAGTTTTAAATAGAGTATTAAGGAGTTTTTAGCCCTCATTCACATTGAATGTGGCTTTGAAATTGTGCGACTTCTTTTAAAGCTGCATGTCAGTGTGACTTTGAAGACATCTGTGCGGCTTCATGCACAGATGTCTATGCAAGTCGCCAAAAGCAGTGCAGGACTGCAAATTGGGGTCGCACCGATTTGAACGGTGCTATTGCTGACAATAAAGTGACATGACCAACATTCTTTGTTTTTTTTTTTTGTTTTTTTGCAACATAAAACACAGAATGTGGCCTACAGTAAAAAGAAGTTAATGTATAATTTGATTACATAAAGAAAAATGAAAGTACAGTTTAATTGTAAATGAGCCATACATTTAATAAAGAAAAGATCACTGATCTGTGTGATGTTTGTGTTACCAAGAGAGCAGTTGCTAGGGATACAAATTACAAAAAAGAAAATAAGTTTGTAAGTTTATCTATTTATGAATTAGTACTGCTGCACCTTTTTTATTTGAAGTATTAGCTCTCTTTTCCTTGGTTGGGATTATAAGTGGGTGTGTAGAAGCTTTTATAAGTGTAGCAGGTTTTCCAGGCTTGTGGCCTGATGTGAGTCTGCCATTGTTACCGGTTACCTCTCCAGCCCATGTGAGCTGCAGCCCTGGGTGTGAGAACTGAGACATTGACAACTCCGACATCTTTGTTTTGTGGTTTTATTGTAGATAAAGGGGATGGGAGAAGGGAATGAGTGGGATACTCCTTAGGCTCAACTAATTACACTTGGGACTTTTTCCAGGAAATGTCTCTGTTAATGCTGCCTTGACGCCAGCCGACGCTCACTGACTCTCAGAACACACTGTAACTTGATAAAAGTGCTGAATCCTCGACTATAAGTCCAGAAGACCCAAGACTGTAAATTGTAGAATTGCTGACACTGCTGCACTGCAAAGTCACTGAATACTCCCCTCCTGCCTTGCACTGGCTTGGGGTAGTTTGTTGTAGGTTCCTGTATGGCTACAACTCTCAACTGACAATCTGTACAATTCAGGGCCCAAACCACAGGTGCCCCCTTTAACCTTGAACTCTTCGGGGTTCACTGACTAGGTACCCCCTTTCCTCAGCTAGCTGACACTGGATCCCAGAACCTCTTCCGGTGTGGTCCTCTCTGACTCTAGGCAGACCCCCAGGGGCAATCCTCAGTACTCACAACCTGTGTAGGCTTTCCTGGGACTGAACCCCTCTCTCTCTCTCTGCAGGCTCTCGGCACACCGGATCCCCTCAGCTCAGCTCAGCACTCTCTGGACTCCCAGGCAACACCCCGAGACATCCACCTTCCTCAGACAGGAGGAGAGACAGCCGTACTCTCCCTCTTGAGACTCTGCTCCCGCCAAAGACACCCTGTCACACACTTTCCCCAAACTTAAACCCACTCCCAGAATCCTTTGCTGCATAATCTGCCTTCTGGGGTAGTTACAAGCTGGGATGTGTCCCCTGATTGGGCTTCCCACACTGCCCTATGAGAAGCCTCTCACAGGAGCCAGTGGGGAGACTTCTCCTTCAGCAAACACATCTGGAACCCATGACACCCTGACTAACAGAAATCACAGCCCTGCTGTTAGGCAGACAATCGCCACTATACATTTACCTAGCACCTACCTGTAGGGTGCTACACCAGTTTAAAAAGTTCCGGGCTGCCGGATTTACTAGAGGACGGCTCTCCTGTGCAGGATCACGCATATATACCCGATTCTGCACCTCCACCTGTAGGGGGCGCACGCATCTCTGGCAGGTAATTTCTGCTGTGTTTAATCAGAGTGGAAAATAACCTGTGGGTGCCGATTGTTGGTAAAACACACGGAACGGAGATATGCAAACAAGTCAGATATCAATTCTAACGGGGGGGGGGATAAAATCCATCTCTTCCTCTAGTAAAAGCCGCGCACACGTCACAAAAACACTGGCTAGGCACACAGTTAAACCTTTGATCGCCCTAGATGTTTAACCCCTTCCCAGCCAGTGTCATTAGTACAGTGACAGTGCATATTTTTAGCACTCATCACAGTATTAGTCACTCCTCCAAAGTGTCAAAAGTCCTTCATGTCCGCTGGAATATTGTAGTCTCACTATAAGTCACTGATTGCCACCGTTATTAGTATAAGAATAAAAATTCCATAAATAAATCCCATAGTTTGTAGACACTATAACGTTCGCATAAACCCATAAATATACACTTATCAGGATTTTTTTAACCAAAAACATGTAGCACAATACATATTGGCCTAAATTTATGAAGAAATTTGATTTTTTTTTAAATTTTTAATTTGATATGTCTTATAGCAGATTGACGCTATTTTTTTGTTTATAGTGAAAAAAAAATAAAATAAAAAATTGTACAGGTGATCAAATATCACCAACTGAAAGCTCTATTCGTGGGGAAAAAAAGGACTTAAATTTCTATTTAGGAACAGCGTTGCAGGACCGCGCGATTGTCAGTTAAAGCTACGCAGTGCCATATAGCAAAAGGTGGTCTGGTCATGAATGGGAGTAAATCTTCCGGAGGTCAAGTGGTTAATTCAGGAAACCAAAACCCAAATGTTCTTCTAGAGAATAAAAGAATTCAGAAATCTCAAATTGCACTGCAGAAAATAGGCAGCTCTACAAACCTCCAAGGAAGAAGAGTGAAAGCTTTCTTTTAGGGCCTATATAATGAGTACCATAAGGAAAGGGTGCTTAACCACTTCAATACTGGGCACTTTCACCCCCTTCCTGCCCAGGCCAATTTTCAGCTTTCAGCGCTGTTGCACTTTGAGTGACAATTGCGCAATCATGCAATTCTGTACCCATATGTAATTTTTATCATTTGTTGAGACAGACAGCTTTCTTTTGGGGGGGCTTCGCTTGTTTACACCCTCCCTCCCTCCACTGTCACATATGGCACATTTTGGGGGGGGGGTGGGGTGGGGAAGTGGGTACCAGCTCCCTCTTCCTGGTAAGATTGCTGCACTATGATCTACATTATTTCCGGCCCCTCCACCTTCCCCCCCGTTGCCTTCTGGGAGACACACAAGTCCCAGAAGATGGTAGGTCCATTCAAAAAGCACAGCACAACTCGCGCATGCGCAGTAGGAAACAGGCTGTAAAGCCGCAAGGCTTCATTTTCAGTTTCCCTTAATACAGATTCCGCCATCTGTACCTGAAGCCGATTGATGAATCAGCTAGGGGTAATGACATTGGGGGATCCCTGGAAGTTTCCTTATAATAAAAGTCAACAGCTACAGTATTTGTAGCTGCTAATTTTTTTTTTTTTTTTTACAGCCTGGAGCTTCTCTTTAATCAACATTGGATTTTTTATTTTTTGCTAAACAAATAAAAAAAAAAATTGAAAAAAAAAAGTTTTTCTTAACCACTTCAGCCCCGTAAGGATTTGCCCCCTTAGAGACCAGGCCATTTTTTGTGATTCAGCACTGCGTTAATTTACGGATAATTGTGCAGTAGTGTGACGCTGTACCCAAATAAAATTGATGTCATTTTTTTCCCATAGAGCTTTCTTTTGGTGGTATTTGATCACCTCTGCAGTTTTTAGATTTTGCGCTATAAACAAAAAAAGAGCAACAATTTTGAAAAAAACGCCATATTTTTTACTTTCTGCTATAAAACATTCCCAATAAAAAAAAAATTTCAAATTAAATTTTTTTATCAGTTTAGGCCAATTTGTATTCTGCTACATATTTTTGGTAAAAAAAAAATACCAAAAAGCGTATTTTAATTGGTTTGCACAAAAGTTATAGCTTTAACAAACTATGGGATAGATTTTTGGACTTTTTATTTTATTTATATTAGTAATGGCGGCGATCTGTAATTTTTAGCGGGACTGCGACATTGCGGCGGACAGATCAGACCCCCAACTGACATTTTTGACACTTTTTCGGGACCAGTGACACTAATACAGTAATCAGTGCTAAATAATATGCACCGTTACTGTATAAATGACACTGGCAGGGAAGGGGTTAATACTGGGGGTGATCAAAGGGTTAAATGTATGCCTCCGTGCTTACTGACTGTGTGGGGGGGGGAAGGGTTCTGTGACAGGCACAGAGAAATCGCAGTTTCAGCTTAGCTAAAACTGCTGATCTTTCCCTGCCTGTCTGAAAGAAGATCCGCCTGCTTTGTTTACTTTTAGGCTCCATTCACACAAATGCGTTTTTCATGCTTTTTGCAGAAATGTATTTCATTTTTTTAACATGGGTTCGTATGGAACACATTCACATCAATGCATTTTTGTGCCTCTGCATTATATGGAAAGGGTCAGGGACTTTTTTCCCCAGGAAAATGCAGCGTTTTGCATGTAATAGACTTCAATAGACCTGAATCCAAAACACAAATATTGCGTTTTTTTTACTGGGATTTGCAGTTTTAAATCCGCCCAACAACAATTGTTAAAAAAAAAAGCATAAAAAAACGCAAATCGCGGCAAATTCACGAAAATATGGAAAGCACAGCAAAAAGCAATACCAAAAATGCTCAAATGCAACATTCATAGGTGTGAATCTGGTCTAAGTATTACTGTAATATAAAAGATTTATATATATATATATACTGTATATATATATATAATATATTATTACTTTCACTGTTTCAAAGTATAAATGAACCCCTTAAAGTAGCGATTATCTTCTCTTTTTGGTAAAATAAAGGGCTAAATATATTATTATAAATCGGTACTGTGACGTTAAATACCCGGGGTTATATCAGCAGATAGCTACCATATAACCCCAGTATTTTTTTTTTAAACAGTGGGCAGTCCGCTTTAACATAATTTGCCGCAGGATCACCTTTACCAGCAATGGGAGAGGTGCCCCCCCCCCCTCCCGCCGTTTCCTGGTCATTTTCCCTGCTTACCAAAACTGTTGGTAGCGGGGAAAACTGCAAGATGGCCCCCACTCAACTCTATGGCCTTGGAGGCACAGAGCGACATCATACGTCGCTTCCTCCCAACGGCTTTAAAGGGCCCATTTTTATTTTCACCATAAAAGCACCCTGTCCCTGTTAGCTCGTGCGCAGAAGCGAACAAATATGCAAGTCGCGCCCACATATGTAAACGGTGTTCAAACCACATGAGAGGTATCGCCGCGATTGTTTGAGCAAGAGCAATAATTCTAGCCCTAGACCTCCTCTGTAACTCTAAACTGGTAGCCTGTAGACATTATTTAAAGTATGACATGTTGGGTATCTATTTACTCGCCGTAACATTGTCTTTCACATTATAGAAAACAATGGGATAACTTTGCTGTTTACTTATTTTTTAATTAAAAAAAGTGTATATTTTCCAAACAAAGTGCGTTTGTAAGACCGCTGCGCAAATACGGTATGATAAAAAATATTGCAACGATCAACATTTTATTCTCTAGGGTCTCTGCTAATAAAATATATATAATATTTGGGGTTTTTAAGTAATTTTTAGCAAAAAAAAAATTATTTACCTTGTAAACTGTCAGAAATAGGCCTGGTCCTTAAGTGGTTAAAATGAAATTTTTTATTTTGAAGGAAGACGTTTTTGTATGGCCAGCATAAGTGACAGTAGCCACCTTCTTATGACAAGGGAGTCTCTCCTACATAATATATTACAGTTCTGTCTGAAAATTGGTCTTTCATTTTTTTTTTTTTTTTCTTTAAATAAAAAATGTGATCTCTGAGTCTGATGATATTTACCAGATTCAACCAATAATATTAGATACAGTATACCTCTTCTGTCTGTTATTCTCAGAGTGGATTAGAAATTTTGCTCCCTAACCATATAGTTGATTATTTATATTTACCACTGCATATAGATATTGAAGAATAAAATCGCCTTTTTTATTTTATTTTTCATATTAAATAAATTAAACACCACACTTTAAGGTTATTATCCGATTATTCGAAACAAAATCAGCCAACTAATCAATAATGAAAAAAATTGATAGTTGCAGCCCTAATATTATTTAATCTATAGGAAAGTTATGGAGGAGGGGTGCCCAACCTATGGCCCACGACTTCCTGAGTTGGGAGCCCTTATGATGTGGCCCGCCGCCTCCTGCTCTGGGATGGCGGGTCGGCAAGCCCAGATCGTGGGTTCCCAACCCACCATCTCAGAGTTTCAGTATTTTGAATAGAGCCAACACTAGAAGAAGAATAGCTGTGGAGGGAGCAGAACGGCATAAACCAATGCTTTCTGTATAGCGTGGGCTCCTGTCACAGGCGAAGTGACACCAACTGCACTCTGCCTGGGACAGCAACCGCTGGCGATACCTGTAGCAAGGAAGACTAAGCCATAGACTTCTCTTATTACCTGCGGGTTTGGTATGCTTTCTGAAAGGGTACCACACCTGCAGGATATAACACAAGTCTATGGCAAAGTGCAGCTAACCTAGGAAGGCCACAGGTGCATTGCGCTGCAACTGCGGTAAGGGTAAACTGCAGCACATCAATGTGAAAGCGGCCTTAGGTCCGATCAAGTCTGCCTGTCTTTTTTCCAGGCGGACCCTCTATTCATCTCTATTGAGCGGCAGATGTAAACGGACCTGTTTCCATGTACACCCGCCTACCTCCAATCCGATCCGCTAAAAAAAAAAAAAAAACCTGGGCAGATCAGATTAGAGGGCCCATAGAGTAGACTGTGCTGTCTCTGCTCTACATATGCAGAGTGGACACGGATCTGTGATCTGCCCGCTCCGCTCACTGGGGACCCCAGAAGTGGAGGATCAGGGCTGCTCTGTGTAAAACCATTACACAGAGCTGGTAAGTATACGTTTGTTATAAAAAATATATAAATATATCCAACATTTACAATCACTTCAAGGGCTCTGTGTAGGGAAGATGAGAATGTGAACCCAGAGAAGCTGGAGGCCAATAGACTGGAGGTAAATGAAGGCATTATGATTCAATTTAAAGTTTACCAGTATTGTGCATTATATTTAAAATTGATTACATCCATGCAAAGAAGTCTCATCCTTTAGTACTACTTAAATATAAAAAGATTTATATCCCCCCCCCACCACCACCACCACCCTTTATATAGCTTCATGTCTGACTCCCAGTTAAAAAATCCTGCATGTCTGACTTCTAAAGCATATATAAATATATATACTTTTTTTTTTTATTACTTTCAGTGTTTAACAGTATAAATTACCCCAGTGTATTCAATCTTTTTTTTTTCCTTTAAAAAAAATTAAAATAATCTCTACCAGATTATTCAACCTCTAATAGTAAAAATATATATATATATATTTTTACACACACACTGTGTGTGTGTGCGTATACAGTACAGACCAGTTTTCTTTATTTTCATGACTATGAAAATTGTAGAGTCACACTTCAAGAGGTAGTCACCTGAAATGGTTTTCACTTCCCAGGTGTGCCCTGTCAGGTTTAATAAGTGTGATTTCTTGCCTTATAAATGGGGTTGGGACCTTCAGTTGTGTTGTGCAGAAGTCAGGTGGATACACAGCTGATAGTCCTACTGAATAGACTGTTACATACATAGTTACATAGTAGGTGAGGTTGAATAAAGACAACAGTCCATCCAGTTCAACCTGTGTAGGTGTGTGTGGCTGTAATCATCTCACATAGCCCTGAATGTTCTGATCCTTGAGATGTACATCTAAGAGTCTTTTGAAAGCCACCATACTTCCCGCAGAAACCACCTCTTGTGGTAGAGAATTCCACAATGTTAGAATTTTAGAATTTGTATTATGGTAAGAAAAAAGCAGCTAAGTACAGGAAAACGAGTGGCCATCATTACTTTAAGAAATGAAGGTCAGTCAGTCCGAAAAATTGGGAAAACTTTGAAAGTGTCCCCAAGTGCAGTCACAAAAACCATCAAGCGCTACAAAGAAATTGGCTGACATGCGGACCACCCCAGGAAAGGAAGACCAAGAGTCACCTCTGCTGCGGAGGATAAGTTCATCCGGGTCACCAGCCTCAGAAATCGCAGGTTAACAGGAGCTCAGTTTAGAGACCAGGTCAATGGCACATGGAGTTCTAGCAGCAGACACATCTCTAGAACAACTGTTAAGAGGAGACTGTGTGAATCCGGCCTTCATGGTAGAATATCTGCTAGGAAACCACTGCTAAAGAAAGGCAACAAGCAGAAGAGACTTGTTTGGGCTAAAGAACACAAGGAATGGACATTAGACCAGTGGAAATCTGTGCTTTGGTCTGATGAGTACAAATTTGAGATCTTTGGTTCCAACCACCGTGTCTTTGTGCGACGCAGAAAAGGTGAACGGATGGACTCTACATGCCTGGTTCCCACCGTGAAGCATGGAGGAGGAGGTGTGATGGTGTGGGGGTGCTTTGCTGGTGACACTGTTGGGGATTTATTCAAAATTGAAGGCATACTGAACCAGCATGGCTACCACAGCATCTTGCAGCGGCATGCTATTCCATCCGGTTTGCGTTTAGTTGGACCATCATTTATTTTTCAACAGGACAATGACCCCAAACACACCTCCAGGCTGTGTAAGGGCTATTTGACCAAGGAGAGTGATGTGGTGCTGCGCCAGATGACCTGGCCTCCACAGTCACCGGACCTGAACCCAATCGAGATGGTTTGGGGTGAGCTGGACCGCAGAGTGAAGGCAAAAGGGCCAACAAGTGCTAAGCATCTCTGGGAACTCCTTCAAGACTGTTGGAAGACCAATTCAGGTGACTACCTCTTGAAGTGTGACTCTACAATTCTCATAGTCATGAAAATAAAGAAAACTTTGAATGAGAAGGTGTGTCCAAACTTTTGGTCTGTACTGTATATATATATATATACACACACACACACACACATTCTGTCTGTTATTCTCAGAGTGGATAAGAGATATTTTTTTTTCCTTAACCAAGCTAGTTATTTACTACTACACACAGCAACTGTCACAGAATATAACTCGTTTTTTTAAAACTTTACATAATAACTAAATTGCAAAACACACTTTTGTTTTAAATGTTTTTATCCAATAATCAGACAATAATTGGCCAACTAATTGATTATGAAAATAATCAGGTACAGCCCTGCTGAAAAGCACTGGTGAAACTTAAAGCGGAGTTCCACCCAAAACTTCCACTCTAGGTAGTCCTAACTCCCTGACATGCCACATTTGGCATGTCATTTTTCTGGGGGGGGGGGGGGGGGGTGTGGAGCGGGTACCTAGTTTTGACAGGTACCCGCTCCCCCTTCCGCTCGGAGCGCTGCGGCGCCCTGAGCGGAAGTTCTCCTCTCCCCCTCCCTCCCTGCAATCTTCTGGGACATGTCAGAGGTCCCAGAAGATTGCCGGCCAATCAAGACGCGCAGTGCAACTCGCGCATTTGTGCAGTGCGTACCCGGCTGTAAAGCTGCAAACTGTCACAACCGGGTGCCCACAGCAGTGATGCCGGCCCCGCCGAGACCAGAGGAAGAGGATCGAGGCTTCGGGTGGCCGCATCGCTGGCCCGTGGGACAGGTGAGTGTGTGTTTATTAAAAGTTCGGCAGCAACACTTTTTGTAGCTGCTGACTTTTAATAAACACAGAAAAGGCTGGAACTCTGCTTTAATTTTTTTAGTTTTGGATAGAATGGATAAGGATTAGAACAGCTGTCAGTCTTTATTGCGGTCTGTGCCCTGGTTAAGGAGATCCATCCTCTCTATTTGTCCTGTTCACCGTTATCGCTGAGAGTTAGAGTGTAATGTAAGAAAATCACATATTTTGGGTTTTTACAAGAACAAGAATAAAGGGGAAATCTTTTAATGGGGTACTAGTTTTGGTGACCCTGGTGACAACCAGGGATTTCCTCCCTTTGGAGGGATTTTAGCTCATGTCCTGTTTTGGCTATTATGTGTCAAAGGAGGTGTACTGAATCTAAAAAGTGATAAATGTTTTTAAAAAAATCTTTCTTATGAAAAAATCTTTAATAAAATTTACCTAAATAATTAAAGAAAACTAATAGGTAGCATTTTATTTTTTTAACAAAGCACGTAGTATATAAATAGAGGGCAAACAAACAGTAAGCAATAGAAAAGTATGACAATTATGGTGTCAGAAATTTGGCTTTAATTTTCTACTGACTTTCCCAATTCAACAAGACCCTCTCAGTTATCTAGTGGGATGGGAAAGTCTGGGGATAATCTGAAGCATGCTGTCACTTTTTTGTATAATTTCCAGGGGTGGTATGCAATCTAGCCAGCAAAGAAGAGGAACTGAAGAAATATGTGAAGAATTTGGAGGGACAGACAAAAACATTGATGGCATGTCCATTTAGTTATGTCCCTACTCACCTCAGTAATGGGTAACAGAAGCAAGACAACCATAAAATATCTGTTGTGCTGAGTACAGGAGGTAGCTGGAGCAGGCAGGCTAGGAACTAGAGAAGCAAAAAATCTTCATATAACTTCCATAATACAAGATATTCTGAAAATGTAAATAAATTATTTTTCCAATAAAAAGAGTAAAATAGTTTACAGCATTCCTGTTTAATCATTAGAGCCCCTTTCACACGGGCAATCTGATCATGTTCGCTTCTCAGTTTTTTAGGTGAACCTAATCGGACCCCTGCCTTCTTCCGATCCGGTCCCCAAAAAAAAAAAAAAAAAAAACAGATGGTGGTCCTATTCCCCATCCATCTAGACTAGAGTATCAGATCAGATGGCATCAGATGGAAACAGAAAGGCGGTCCATTTCCATCCAATTGTCCCTTAGAGGAGAATGTGACTGTGTCAGCTATGCATAGTGGATCGGACACGTACCAGTCATCACCCTGCTTAGCGGGATCAGCGGAGGGGCCTAAAGTGTATGCAAAATGTTCTTTGGGTTACATAGTTAAGACCTATCACTAAAAAAATAATATACACACACATATATATATATATATATATGTGTGTATATTATTTTTTTGCCTTGTGAAATTTCCCTTTACTACTTTCTGTCCCACAGACACGAGAGGAAGTCAAAGGAAACTTCTCCCTAAAGCAAAAAGAAATACCCCCATAAACTGTCAGCAAATTTAAGGCTCATGTACATGGCCAGGCCATAAGGGGCAATACAGCATCCTGAACCTTCATATAAAAACTTTCTTCGGCCCACAGATATAAATGAGAAAATGTAATTGTACTGAAGCTGGATGCTGTATGATCCCCTTACAGTTGTGTGCATAATCTCTTACCCTCACCTCCTGTTACCATGACAACTGTAAATCGTATACTTTTGACTTTACCTACACTTTAAAGAAGAATGAGTTCCCTGGGTTCGGAGAAATTGAGGCCTAATTTTATCATGACGATAAAGCAATCGCTTTGGATTAAGGGGCATGCCCAGAGTAATTAAAAAAAATATGCATTGGGGCACTTAAAACATGCAAGACTGTGGTTTGGTCTAAGGTAAAAAGCACTGAATAGGACAAATGCAAAATATAAACCTGTCCAATAGCTTGGGGTAAACCAGCTTGCAGGCTTTTCCCCTCACCGTCATCCTCCAGGACACCAATATCCATTTCCCACTTTTTTTTTTAGTTGGAAGGACAATACTGCTGCCTGAGGGGTAAGGAGCATTGCATGAAAAGTAGAAATCATCTTAGAGAGAATGGATCCACAGACAATCTGTAATATGGGAACAATAGTTGGGAAAAATGGATCCCAGCTTATTGAGTCCTAAGTATGGGCCTATTTGAAAGTGATCCAGAAACCCCCACCAGACCGCAAAATCAGGACCTGGATTTCCCCACAGGCTACACTGTAACCAATACTGCCCGGTCCAGGACTGACCCCAGCCTGTCAGTGGACAATAACAAAGCAAAATCACTGCCATAGGGTCATACTCTCCTTTAAAGATGGTGAACTGAACCTTGGAAGCTCTGCCCCAGGAAAGGCAGGCAGATGGCAAAAGACGAATTACTAGTATGGCCCGTGGTCTTCCTGCAGCTGATCTTTCCTCATTGCTGTCTATATTCCTATCACACGTTCCTGGAAAACAGGGCTCATCAACGGTGGGTGCTGTAGCAAATACCAGCTGGTTCCTGGAGACATCAAGAGTAGCGCAGGACCCCTTCGTCAGGCATGTGATCACATGCTGTATGAAGGGGTCCTGCGTGACTCTGAAACAGAAGTGCCTAGACAGACTCACAAGAAAGTGCACTGCTATTTTTCATCTGGAGTTTAAAAAAAACGTTTTAATTGCTACCTACAGCATGGTAAAACTTCACTTTTTGAGTTCAAGTCTACTCAAAGCCTGTTTTGAGGCAAACCTAACATGCAACTAGTGCTTGCCCTCCTTAAAACTGAGTGCTGCTCTGTAGATGTCTGAAATGAGGACCATTTCAGGCACTAATACTAGTTCTAAGCAAAAATACATTCAACAATTGAATTTTTGTATCTTGCCTGGAGCGCAGCTTTAACATGCATTTTCAAGTGCTGTCTCACTTACCTGAACAATGACAAGGGTTAGCTGACATTGTAGTAGAAATAGGAAGCATTTTCTTATACCATATGTAGCGTGACGAGCCTGGAAGACAAACCAGCAAACATTTAAGTATAAACCATAATGCACAATGTCCTTACAGCTACAGTAAATATGCTGACATTAAATATAATCTGCTTTAAAACTGAATGGTTTGTTCTAAGCCATGTTCTAAGCTTGATTCTAAATTGCAGGTTGGTGGCATTGTTCCATGGGGTCACTAAACAGATAGTAGACTGTGATCGGGAATGTATATGACACCACATTATTATTACTCTGTGTAGTGCCATCACATTCACCGCTGCTTTACACTCTTCACCTTGGGGAAATCAGAAAACAAGCTTACAAGGATCAATGCAGGAAGGTTCCACCCACAAGAATTTACAATGTAAAATAGAGAAGTGAGACAAAAGGAACACGTGTTTATTTTGTATGAAATGCCAGTTTTATAAGATGATGATGACAACAATAATACATTACACATGACATACTGTACGAAGGATGTAAGAACCAATCATCCAGCAATATTCTAAACAAAGGCTGTAGTAAACTGTATCTGCTTGGAAGAAATACAACACAGGTATAGTGAACCTGTTCCAAGGCTATGCAAAGTAAAGAATGGGATTATTGACTTACCGTAAAATCCATTTCTCTGATGTTCATTGACAGACACAGCTCCTGATATTCATAACCATTGGGTTATACTGCCCCGTACAGGAGTAGGACTCTAGGCAGAAAAAAGAATCTGGCTAGGCCTATGGGCAGTCCCAGGAGGTATACTCCCTCTCCCTGCTATAGGTACTCAGTTTTGTTACAGGCAGCGTCAGAGGAATAACAACTCCATAGAGGGGTGGGTGCTGTGTCCATCAATGAACATCAGACAAATGGATTTTACGGTAAGTCAAAAATCCCATTTTCTCTATCATTCATTGAAGAACACAGCTCCTGATCTTCATAACCATTGGGACGTACCAAAGCAGTGTTAAACCTGAGGGGTGGGAACATCAAAATAATTCCCATGGCTAAACAGTAGCCAACAGGAGCTCAACCAAAACAACTGGAGCCCACCTGAAAAAAAAAAAAGAAAAAAAAACAATACACCCTCAAAGAGGATCAAGTCCTCTAAACAGCAGCCTGCAAAACCTTGCAGCCAAAAGAAGCATCCGCAGATGCCAACACATCCACTTTGTAAAACCTTGTGAAAGTGTGCACAGACGATCAGGTGGCTGCCTTGCAAACCTGCATCACTTACGCACTTAAGCGCCCGAGTAGAGTACGCCTTAACAGTGAAAGGAGGAACCTGCCCCTTAATTGAATAAGCCTGAACCATTGTCTGAAAATGGTCGCAGCAGAAGCAGCCAACCCTTTTCGAGGTCCTTCCCTGAGTACAAATAGTAAGTCCGACTTCCTGAAAGACTTTGTAGCTGCCAGGTACAACCTGATTGCCTGAACCACATCCAGGGAATGCAAGGCAATTTCCTTAGGATGTTTCGGCCTGGGACACAGGAAAGGCAGTCCAATGCCTTCATTCAAATGGAAATCAGAGACAACCTTTGGAAGTAATGACAGACAGGGATGAAGAATAGAGATGTATAGAACTGTTCGCCGGCGAACAGTTCCCGGCGAACTTAGCATGTTCGCGTTCGCCGCTGCCGGCGAACATATGCGATGTTCGGTCCGCCCCCCATAAGACATCATTGAGGCAAACTTTGACCCTGAACTTTACAGTCAGCAGACACATTTCCAGCCAATCAGCGTACCTCCCTCCCACACCCTCCCACCTCCTATAAATAAGCAAGGGCAGCATCCATCTTAGATCATTCTGAAGCAGTGTGTGTAGTGAGAATAGGGAGAGAGCTGCTGCTGCTGCTGCTGCTGTTAAGCTAGGGACAGTTAGTCAGTGTTCCTGGTCTTGCAGTGTTCTTGGTCCACTACTGCTGTAATATCAGCACCCCAAAAAGCCCTTCTAAGGGCTGGTATTTGTGTTTTTTTTTTTTTTTTATATATATATATATATATATATATATACCTAGCGTCCCCAAAAGCCCTTTTAAGGGCTGGTAATTGAGTTGTTTCTTCATATATATATATATCTATATCTATCTAGTGTCCCCAAAAGCCCTTTTAAGGGCTGGTAATTGAGGATTTTTTTATTTTTATATATATACATATATATATATATATATAGTGTCCCCAAAAGCCCTTTCAAGGGCTGGTAAGGTAATAGATTTTTTTCTTTATATATATATATATATATATATATATCTATTGTACACTGCAGTTGCCTGCCCGCTGTGTGTGAGAGGCCACAGACCTACCACAGACTGTACTGTGTGCACACCACACTCATTTCGGGTGGCACAGGCACAGTACCTGGCATTTTAAAAAATATTTTTTTTTTCTCTGTCACAATTGCAGTGAGTGCTGTGTCAGGTCCACAGAGTGCACTGTACCCACTGCAGTGCACTGCCCACCACTGATATATATATACGTTGGCACAGCATCTTGTTGCAATAAATTGAAAAAAAAAATATTTTTTATTATTGCAGTTGCCTGGGCTGCCAGTGACTGTCAGGTCCACAGAGTGTACTGTGCCCACTGCAGTGCCACTGTGTGCCCACCCACCACTGATATATAAGGTGGCACAGCAGCTTGCAAAGTAAAAAAAAAATATATATTTTTTTAAATTGCAGTTGCCTGGGTGCCAGTGACTGCTGTCAGGTCCACAGAGAGTGTACTGTGCCACTGCCCACCCACCACTGATATATAAGGTGGCACAGCAGCTTGCAAAGTAAAAAAAATATATATTTTTTTTTAAATTGCAGTTGCCTGGGTGCCAGTGACTGCTGTCAGGTCCACAGAGAGTGTACTGTGCCACTGCCCACCCACCCACCCACCACTGATATATAAGGTGGCACAGCAGCTTGCAAAGTAAAAAATATATATATATTTTTTTAAATTGCAGTTGCCTGGGTGCCAGTGACTGCTGTCAGGTCCACAGAGAGTGTACTGTGCCACTGCCCACCCACCACTGATATATAAGGTGGCACAGCAGCTTGCAAAGTAAAAAAATATATATATATTTTTTAAATTGCAGTTGTCTGGGTGCCAGTGACTGCTGTCAGGTCCACAGAGAGTGTACTGTGCCACTGCCCACCCACCACTGATATATAAGGTGGCACAGCAGCTTGCAAAGTAAAAAAAAATATATATATTTTTTAAATTGCAGTTGCCTGGGTGCCAGTGACTGCTGTCAGGTCCACAGAGAGTGTACTGTGCCACTGCCCACCCACCACTGATATATAAGGTGGCACAGCAGCTTGCACTCATAGTACAACAGTAACAACACATTAAAAAAAAAATGACAGGCAGAGGCAGGCCACCCCGCAAGGGCCGTCGTGGTCGTGGTGCTGTGATTTCCTTAGGCTCTAGAATAATGCCCAGTGTTCAGAGGCCACCACAGCCCCTGAACTCAAAAAATTCTGAGGCCATAGTTGACTGGCTTACACAGGACACCCAATCGTCTACAGCTTCCGCTCGGAACCTTAATGCACCATCCTCCTCCAGCTCAGCTTCGGGCACCTCTCAATTTACCACTCGCCAGCCCGCCGGCACCACCACCAACACTAGCACCACAGCCGCTTCACTTGATCCGTCAGAGGAGTTATTTTCACATCAGTTTGAAGAAATAAGTGATGCGCAACTATTAGTGCCAGAGGATGTAGATAACGGGGATATGTCTCAGTCAGGCAGCATTATACACATGGACGTACATTGTGATGATGATGATGTTGTACCTGCTGCTGCTGCCTTTGCTGAGTTGTCAAGTGAAGCGGCTGATGATGACGATGTGTCTGTGGATGTCACCTGGGTGCCTGCTCGAAGAGCAGAAGAAGAGGGGGAAAGTTCAGATGGGGAGACAGAGAGGAGGAGGAGACGAGTTGGAAGCAGGGGGAGGAGGTCATCGCAAGGAGCTAGTGGCGCAGTCAGACAGCATGTAGATTCGGCACCCGGGGTCAGCCAGACAGCACGCCAATCAACGCAAGCTGTTGCCACCACCAGAATGCCGTCCTTGCAAAGCTCAGCAGTGTGGCATTTTTTTTGTGTGTCTGCCTCTGATATCAGCGATGCCATTTGTAACCTGTGCCAAAAGAAACTGAGTCGTGGGAAGTCCAACACCCACCTAGGTACAACTGCTTTGCGAAGGCACATGATCTCACATCACAAACGCCTATGGGATCAACACATGAGTAAAAGCAGCACACAAACTGAAAGCCACCATCCTCCTCCTGGTCCAGCATCTTCAGCCACGTCAACCACTGCTGTCCTCCATGCCCCCTATCAACAACCCGCCCCTCCGCCTCTCACCTTCAGCAGTTCCTGCTCGTCACCTGCCCACAGTCAGGTGTCTGTGAAGGAAATGTTTGAGCGCAAAAAGCCAATCTCGCAGAGTCACCCCCTTGCCCGGCGTCTGACAGCTGGCTTGTCGGAACTCTTAGCCCGCCAGCTTTTACCATACAAGCTGGTGGAGTCTGAGGCCTTCAAAAAATTTGTCGCTATTGGGACACCGCAGTGGAAGGTACCCGGCCGAAATTATTTTTCACAAAAGGCAATCCCCAACCTGTACTCTATTGTGGAAAAAGAAATCATGTCACGTCTGGCACACAGTGTTGGGGCAAGGGTCCATCTGACCACTGATAGCTGGTCTGCAAAGCACGGTCAGGGCAGGTATATAACGTACACTGCGCATTGGGTAAACCTGCTGGCGGCTGCCAAGCATGGAATGCGTGGCTCTGCTGCAGAGGAGTTGGTGACACCGCCACGACTTGCAGGCAGGCCTGCTGCCACCTCCTCTACTCCTCCTACTCCATCCTCTATGCTAACCTCCTCGGCTGAGTCCTCTTCTGCTGTTGCGTCTTGCTCCACACCAACTGCACCCCCCCAGCTCCCCAGGGGCTATTCCACATGCCGGATACGACAGTGTCACGCTGTCTTGGGGTTGACTTGCCTGAAAGCAGAGAGTCACACCGGACCAGCACTACTGTCCGCCCTGAATGCACAGGTGGATCAGTGGCTGACCCCGCACCAACTGGAGATCGGCAAAGTGGTGTGTGACAACGGGAGCAATTTGTTGGCGGCATTGAATTTGGGCAAGTTGACACATGTGCCGTGCATAGCACATGTGTTGAATCTGATTGTGCAACGTTTTGTGCAGAAGTACCCAGGCTTACAGGACGTCCTCAAGCAGGCCAGGAAGGTGTGTGGCCATTTCAGGCGTTCCTACACGGCCATGGCGCACTTTGCAGATATTCAGCGGCGAAACAACATGCCAGTGAGGCGCTTGATTTGCGACAGCCCGACACGTTGGAATTCAACACTGCTAATGTTCGACCGCCTGCTCCAACAAGAAAAAGCGGTCAACGAGTATTTGTATGACCGGGGTGCTAGGACAGCCTCTGCGGAGCTGGGTATTTTTTTGCCACGCTACTGGACGCTCATGCGCAATGCCTGTAGGCTCATGCGTCCTTTTGAGGAGGTGACAAACCTAGTGAGTCGCACTGAAGGCACCATCAGCGACATCATCCCATATGTTTTTTTCCTGGAGCGTGCCCTGCGAAGAGTGCTGGATCAGGCCGTAGATGAGCGTGAAGAGGAAGAGGAAGAGTTGTGGTCACCATCACCACCACCAGAAACAGCCTTACCATCGATTGCTGGACCTGCGGCAACACTGGAAGAGGAGTGTGAGGAAGAGGAGTCAGAGGAGGAATGTGGCTTTGAGGAGGAGGAACACCAACCACAGCAGGCATCCCAGGGTGCTCGTTGTCACCTATCTGGTACCCGTGGTGTTGTACGTGGCTGGGGGGAAGAACACACCTTCAATGACATCAGTGAGGACGAGGAATTGGACATGAGTAGCTCGGCATCCAACCTTGTCCAAATGGGGTCTTTCATGCTGTCATGCCTGTTGAGAGACCCTCGTATAAAAAGGCTGAAGGAGAACGACCTGTACTGGGTGGCCACGCTACTAGACCCCCGGTATAAGCAGAAAGTCTGTGACATGTTACCCAATTACCGGCAGTCGCAAAGGATGCAGCAGCTACAAAATAAGTTAAAAACTATGCTCTACACAGCGTATAAGGGTGATGTCACAGCACAACGGAAATCCAACAGGGGAAGAGGTGAAAGTAATCCTCCTCCTACCACCACAACCACGCCGGCAAGGACAGGACGCTTTACAGACGTCTTGTTGATGGAGGACATGCGGAGCTTTTTTAGTCCTATGCATCGCCACAGCCCTTCGGGGTCCACCCTCAGAGAACGACTCGACCGACAGGTAGCAGACTACCTTGCCTTAACTGCAGATATCGACACTCTGAGGAGCGATGAACCCCTTGACTACTGGGTGTGCAGGCTTGACCTGTGGCCTGAGCTATCCCAGTTTGCCATTGAACTTCTGGCCTGCCCCGCTTCAAGTGTGCTGTCAGAAAGGACCTTCAGCGCAGCAGGAGGTATTGTCACTGAGAAGAGAAGTCGCCTAGGTCAAAAAAGTCTTGATTACCTCACGTTTATTAAGATGAATGAGGCATGGATCCCGAAGGGACTGACAGTGGGGGATGCATTTGACTAAAAAAGGCCTGGTGATGACTGAGATGCCTTGGCCTAAAAATGGTCCACACGCTGCTGTCTTTAATCATTCTCTGCATGCCGAATGACTTACGTGACGTCTCCGCCACCAACTACGGTTCAAGCAGCAATGTTTTAGTGCACTTTCTGCCTTAAAACCTCAATTTTTCAGGCCGCTGCAACAATACCTACTTTTTCATGCATGTGTACATGCCTAATTTTTCTGGCCTCTGGTGCTACACTGTGGCTGCAAAAAAACAAAAAACAAAAAAAAAGGCACATACATGTGTCAATTCCCCTTCGTGATCGTTACCTTGTCGTGGTGAAGGGGCTTGCGTATCACAATGAAGCGATCACCTCTAGGATTGTGTTGGCACACCCCAGATGATAAGGTCGTTGCTTCATTGTGTACAGACCAAAAGCGATCCGCAGGATAATTTTTCATAAAAAAAAACATTCATTTTCTTTCATTCTTTCTGCGGAGCTGGGTATTTTTTGGCCGCGTTACTGAATGCTCATGAACAATGGCTGTAGGCTCATGCGTCCTTTTGCGGAGATGACAACCCTGGTGGTCAGTCGAACCCAAGGCAACATCATCGACCTCATCCCATATGCGTTTTTTCTGGAGCGTGCCCTGCGAAGAGTACTGGATCAGGCTGTAGATGAGCATGAAGAGGAAGAGTTGTGGTCCTCATCACCACCAGAAGCAGCCTTGTCGTTGTCAATTGCTGGACCTGTGGCAACGCAGAGAGAGGAGTCTGAAGAAGAGAAGTCAGAGGAGGAAGGTGGCTTTGAGGAGGTGGAATACCAGCCACAGCAGGCGTCCCAGGGGGCTTGTTCTCACCTTTCGGGGACCCTTGGTGTTGTATGTGGCTGGGTGGAGGAAGAGACCTTCAATGATGTCAGTGAGGACAAGGAACGGGACATGGCTAGCTTGGTATCCAACCTTGTGCAAATTGGGAGTTTGCGGTTGTGCAAATGGACTGACTGACTGTTAAACGGGGAGTTTGGTCTGTCAGAGTTTCGTCTGTCACTGTGAAGCGGGCAACGGGCGTAACCCTTACACTACTTGACCGATAAAACATCATACCTGATCGTATTCACACACTGGATGTTTTAGTGCTGGTTTACACTGCCGCTACCACTAAAGTAGCGTCGCTTCCAGTGCGACTTTGGCGCGACTTAGCGCGACTTTGGCGCGACCTCATCGCGAGGTGACTTTTTATTTGGCCAATCACAATATCATGTTTTGTTACCGTCACCTAATTTCCTTTTCCTGTTTTTTGTTTTACATATTTCCCCATGTGTGCAGTGTTGTCTGTGTCATAGCTCAACTGATAGGCATGTTTGCCTTGGCATATCATATTTCAGCTTGCCAGAAAGAAAAAAAGACAGCTGGAAAGACACTGCATTAGTTTTCTACTAAAAATCATAAGAAAAATGCTGTTTTTTTTGGGTTGTGGACATACTACAGAGCTGAAACTTGACAGGTACACTTTTTAGACCCCCCAGACACTAAATACAAAAAATGACATGCCTGCCTAAAAAAATGCCCGATAAATGCCTGCAAGAGAAAAAGACAGCCGCAGAGAAGCCGTATTCCTGAAAATATAAGAAAAATGCTGTTTTTTAGGGGTTCTGGACATGCTACAGATCTGAAACTTGACAGGCACACTTTTGTGACCCCCCAGACACTAAATACAAAAAATGACATGCCTGCCTAAAAAAATGCCCGATAAATGCCTGCAAGAGAAAAAGACAGCCGCAGAGAAGCCGTATTCCTGAAAATATAAGAAAAATGCTGTTTTTTAGGGGTTCTGGACATGCTACAGAGCTGAAACTTGACAGGTACACTTTTGTGACCCCCCAGACACTAAATACAAAAAATGACATGCCTGCCTAAAAAAATGCCCGATAAATGCCTGCAAGAGAAAAAAGACAGCCGCAGAGAAGCCGTATTCCTGAAAATATAAGAAAAATGCTGTTTTTTAGGGGTTCTGGACATGCTACAGATCTGAAACTTGACAGGTACACTTTTGTGACCCCCCAGACACTAAATACAAAAAATGACATGCCTGCCTAAAAAAATGCCCGATAAATGCCTGCAAGAGAAAAAGACAGCCGCAGAGAAGCCGTATTCCTGAAAATATAAGAAAAATGCTGTTTTTTAGGGGTTCTGGACATGCTACAGAGCTGAAACTTGACAGGTACACTTTTGTGACCCCCCAGACACTAAATACAAAAAATGACATGCCTGCCTAAAAAAATGCCCGATAAATGCCTGCAAGAGAAAAAGACAGCCGCAGAGAAGCCGTATTCCTGAAAATATAAGAAAAATGCTGTTTTTTAGGGGTTCTGGACATGCTACAGATCTGAAACTTGACAGGTACACTTTTGTGACCCCCCAGACACTAAATACAAAAAATGACATGCCTGCCTAAAAAAATGCCCGATAAATGCCTGCAAGAGAAAAAGACAGCCGCAGAGAAGACGTATTCCTGAAAATATAAGAAAAATGCTGTTTTTTAGGGGTTCTGGACATGCTACAGAGCTGAAACTTGACAGGTACACTTTTGTGACCCCCCAGACACTAAATACAAAAAATGACATGCCTGCCTAAAAAAATGCCCGATAAATGCCTGCAAGAGAAAAAGCCAGCCGCAGAGAAGCCGTATTCCTGAAAATATAAGAAAAATGCTGTTTTTTAGGGGTTCTGGACATGCTACAGAGCTGAAACTTGACAGGTACACTTTTGTGACCCCCCAGACACTAAATACAAAAAATGACATGCCTGCCTAAAAAAATGCCCGATAAATGCCTGCAAGAGAAAAAGCCAGCCGCAGAGAAGCCGTATTCCTGAAAATATAAGAAAAATGCTGTTTTTTAGGGGTTCTGGACATGCTACAGAGCTGAAACTTGACAGGTACACTTTTTAGACCCCCCAGACACTAAATACAAAAAATGACATGCCTGCCTAAAAAAATGCCCGATAAATGCCTGCAAGAGAAAAAGACAGCCGCAGAGAAGCCGTATTCCTGAAAATATAAGAAAAATGCTGTTTTTTAGGGGTTCTGGACATGCTACAGATCTGAAACTTGACAGGTACACTTTTGTGACCCCCCAGACACTAAATACAAAAAATGACATGCCTGCCTAAAAAAATGCCCGATAAATGCCTGCAAGAGAAAAAGACAGCCGCAGAGAAGCCGTATTCCTGAAAATATAAGAAAAATGCTGTTTTTTAGGGGTTCTGGACATGCTACAGAGCTGAAACTTGACAGGTACACTTTTGTGACCCCCCAGACACTAAATACAAAAAATGACATGCCTGCCTAAAAAAATGCCCGATAAATGCCTGCAAGAGAAAAAGACAGCCGCAGAGAAGCCGTATTCCTGAAAATATAAGAAAAATGCTGTTTTTTAGGGGTTCTGGACATGCTACAGATCTGAAACTTGACAGGTACACTTTTGTGACCCCCCAGACACTAAATACAAAAAATGACATGCCTGCCTAAAAAAATGCCCGATAAATGCCTGCAAGAGAAAAAGACAGCCGCAGAGAAGCCGTATTCCTGAAAATATAAGAAAAATGCTGTTTTTTAGGGGTTCTGGACATGCTACAGAGCTGAAACTTGACAGGTACACTTTTGTGACCCCCCAGACACTAAATACAAAAAATGACATGCCTGCCTAAAAAAATGCCCGATAAATGCCTGCAAGAGAAAAAGACAGCCGCAGAGAAGCCGTATTCCTGAAAATATAAGAAAAATGCTGTTTTTTAGGGGTTCTGGACATGCTACAGAGCTGAAACTTGACAGGTACACTTTTGTGACCCCCCAGACACTAAATACAAAAAATGACATGCCTGCCTATAAAAATGCCCGATAAATGCCTGCAAGAGAAAAAGCCAGCCGCAGAGAAGCCGTATTCCTGAAAATATAAGAAAAATGCTGTTTTTTAGGGGTTCTGGACATGCTACAGAGCTGAAACTTGACAGGTACACTTTTGTGACCCCCCAGACACTAAATACAAAAAATGACATGCCTGCCTAAAAAAATGCCCGATAAATGCCTGCAAGAGAAAAAGCCAGCCGCAGAGAAGCCGTATTCCTGAAAATATAAGAAAAATGCTGTTTTTTAGGGGTTCTGGACATGCTACAGAGCTGAAACTTGACAGGTACACTTTTTAGACCCCCCAGACACTAAATACAAAAAATGACATGCCTGCCTAAAAAAATGCCCGATAAATGCCTGCAAGAGAAAAAGCCAGCCGCAGAGAAGCCGTATTCCTGAAAATATAAGAAAAATGCTGTTTTTTAGGGGTTCTGGACATGCTACAGAGCTGAAACTTGACAGGTACACTTTTGTGACCCCCCAGACACTAAATACAAAAAATGACATGCCTGCCTATAAAAATGCCCGATAAATGCCTGCAAGAGAAAAAGCCAGCCGCAGAGAAGCCGTATTCCTGAAAATATAAGAAAAATGCTGTTTTTTAGGGGTTCTGGACATGCTACAGAGCTGAAACTTGACAGGTACACTTTTGTGACCCCCCAGACACTAAATACAAAAAATGACATGCCTGCCTAAAAAAATGCCCGATAAATGCCTGCAAGAGAAAAAGCCAGCCGCAGAGAAGCTGTATTCCTGAAAATATAAGAAAAATGCTGTTTTTTAGGGGTTCTGGACATGCTACAGAGCTGAAACTTGACAGGTACACTTTTGTGACCCCCCAGACACTAAATACAAAAAATGACATGCCTGCCTAAAAAAATGCCCGATAAATGCCTGCAAGAGAAAAAGCCAGCCGCAGAGAAGCCGTATTCCTGAAAATATAAGAAAAATGCTGTTTTTTAGGGGTTCTGGACATGCTACAGAGCTGAAACTTGACAGGTACACTTTTTAGACCCCCCAGACACTAAATACAAAAAATGACATGCCTGCCTAAAAAAATGCCCGATAAATGCCTGCAAGAGAAAAAGCCAGCCGCAGAGAAGCCGTATTCCTGAAAATATAAGAAAAATGCTGTTTTTTAGGGGTTCTGGACATGCTACAGAGCTGAAACTTGACAGGTACACTTTTGTGACCCCCCAGACACTAAATACAAAAAATGACATGCCTGCCTATAAAAATGCCCGATAAATGCCTGCAAGAGAAAAAGCCAGCCGCAGAGAAGCCGTATTCCTGAAAATATAAGAAAAATGCTGTTTTTTAGGGGTTCTGGACATGCTACAGAGCTGAAACTTGACAGGTACACTTTTGTGACCCCCCAGACACTAAATACAAAAAATGACATGCCTGCCTAAAAAAATGCCCGATAAATGCCTGCAAGAGAAAAAGCCAGCCGCAGAGAAGCCGTATTCCTGAAAATATAAGAAAAATGCTGTTTTTTAGGGGTTCTGGACATGCTACAGAGCTGAAACTTGACAGGTACACTTTTGTGACCCCCCAGACACTAAATACAAAAAATGACATGCCTGCCTAAAAAAATGCCCGATAAATGCCTGCAAGAGAAAAAGCCAGCCGCAGAGAAGCCATATTCCTGAAAATATAAGAAAAATGCTGTTTTTTAGGGGTTCTGGACATGCTACAGAGCTGAAACTTCACAGGTACACTTTTTAGACCCCCCAGATGCTAAATCCAAAGAAATATTTTTATTTTTATTTTTTTTTAATTTTTCCAATAATTGGATCTCTATCAAAAAATTATAATTTTTAAGAACTTTTTTTTGCGTGATCCCTCTCCGGCATGCCACAGTCCAGGTGTTAGTCCCCTTGAAACAACTTTTCCATCACTATTGTGGCCAGAAAGAGTCCCTGTGTGTTTTAAAATTCGCCTGCCTATTGAAGTCTATGGCGGTTCGCCCGGTTCGCCGGTTCGCGAACATTTGCCGATGTTCGCGTTCGCCGTTCGCGAACCGCGAATTTTAGGTTCGCGACATCACTAATGAAGAACCACCTTATCTCTGTGAACCACCAGGTAAGGTAAACGACAAGACAACGCAGCCAACTTTGACACCCTGTACGCAGAAGTAATAGTCACTAAAAAGGCCACCTTCTGGGACAACATAAGCAGGGGAACTTCCTGAAGACTTTCGAAGGGAGGTTTCTGAAGCGCCGACAGCACCAAAATGCGGTCCCACAGCGGCAATGGAGATCGCACTGGAGGAGCCAAGTGTCAAACTCCCTGGATAAAGGTACTCCCTGGATAAAGGAAAACCGCCAAGGCCGAAACCTGACCCTTGACGGTACTCAAGGCCATGCGCTGCTCAACCCCTTGTTGGAGAAAAGCCAATATCCGAGCCACTGAAAAGGAGCGAGGGTGAACCCCAAGATATGCACACCACGCAATGTACGTCTTCCAAGCACAATGGTAGAGGTAGATTTTCTAGTTTTTAACAGCGTAGGAATCACAGATTCTGACAAACCTCTATCCTTTAGCACTTTGGTTTCAACAGCCAAGCCGTTAAAGCCAGCGACTATAAAGCAGGGTGGAAGATTGGCCCTTGGGACAGTAGATCTTCCCTGAGAGGACCAGCCGTACCAGATTGGCATACCAAAACCGGCGAGGCCAGTCTGGAGCCACTAGAATGATCGGAAACACTTCCGCCTCGATCCTGCGCAGGAGTAATGGCCGAAGTTTTAAAGGCGTAAATCAGACGATACTGGCTCGAGGGAGTCACTAAGGACGTCTTTGGCATCGGCTAGAGGATCCCGAGACCGTGCCACAAACCTCTGTACCTTCCTGTTGAGACGAGAGGACAACAGGTCCACCTCGGAAAATACCCCACCAAAGACACAACCGATGAAACACCTCCAGATGAAGAGACCATTCCCCCTGGTCCAAACGCCTGTCGACTGAGGTGATCCGCTTGCCAATTTTCCACCCCTGGATTGTGTACAGCAGAGAGCACTGGAACTAATCGTTCTGCCTACTTTAGAATTTCGGCTACTTCCGGAGCCGCCAGGGCACTTCATGTGCCCCCTTTGTGATTGACATAGGCCACGGGCGTGGCATTGTCCGATTGAATACGTACCGGACACCCCTGAAGATGAATTGTCCAATGAGCCAGACAAAGTCTGATCGTTCTGAGTTTCTGTACATTGATCAGTAGTCTGGACTCTGGCAGAGTGCAGACCCCCTGAGCACATTCTGTGCCTAGGACATCTCCCCACACGGGCAAGCTGGCATCCGTGGTGACAACAGTCCAGTACAGGGGAAGAAAGGATTTTCTCTGTCCAAGATACCGAGAACAACCCGGCTCAACAGGATCAGATTGTCTAGAGACTGAGGATTCCTGTCCCATTTCACCATGATCTCTTTTTGCAGAGATCTTGTGTGGAACTATGCAAACAGAACTGGCTCGAAGGTAGACACTATCAGGCCCAGACCCGCATGCAAGCTCGGAGGGATGACCGTCTGCTGGTCAACAGAAGCTGAATTGCCCTCTGCAATTTCTGAAGACAGAGGAAGAAACGCTCTGGCTGAGGCCGAGGCCAGGGTCAGACCCAGATAGTCCAGACAGGTGGACCGAACCAGAGCAGACTTTTGAATCCAACCGAACTCCCTCAATGTTCGCAGAGTAATCTCCAAGTTGTCCATCAGAGCAGTCGGAGACTCCGCTCGCAGAAGAAGATCGTCCAGGTGTCCCACTACCATGATCCCTCACTGACGCAACAATGCTAGTACCAGGGCCAACACTTTTGTGAAGACCTGAGGAGAAGAGGCGAGACCAAAGGGTAATGCCACCATCTGATAATGCTCCTCGCCCATGGCAAAGCGGAGAAAGTAGAGGAGTGGGACCTGTGCCCCTCAAAGGACAAAAGGATTTATTGAGGAGTACAACAGAGAAAAATCCGCTGTCCTATACAATTAATAAGATTAAATTTTGACTTCTCAGTAATCTCCTTTTCTTGGAGTACAGTACAAAAACAGGATTCTAACCATGGGTTATATGCTGCCACCTTCAGCTGATTGGACACTGGCTGCATTATATCCCTGATAAGCATCAGTTTAGAATCATTCACTAGAAAGATCATAAATACAGAGGAGAGGGACCTGTGTCCTGTACTGTACTCCAAGAAAGGGATGTAAAAAATACAATTTTCTTAATCTTACACATCATACACTACAGGATACAGGATTCTTATTCTTAACTATGGTATATTCAAAAGCAGCCTGTGGGATGGGCAACAAAGCAACCAAAATGCTAATAGGCCCACAAATCAACTGGTTAGGGAAGGGTCTTAATAGAATTCAGAGAGCAACCTTACACCTGAAAATGGCCTCACATAGTGGGCCAAACTAGAAGGTGTAGCAGTTGAGAAATGAACTCAAATAGAGCATACCACAGCTAAACAAGTTAAACTTCCAGAGGATAGACTGGAACAGGAAAGAGAAAAGTCAAAACACTGTCCTAGCTAAAGCAGTTAAAAAAGAAAACACCTTAGGGAGAAAAGAGATCATGGCCTCAGAAAACCATGTCCTTGACACAAAATTGAGTTATATGGTTAAGTGGGAGTTGGAACTACACACTTCTCTGTCATGGGGAGACTGGCTAGATATGTGGCTGAATATGCGAAAAGCCACCAAATCGCTTGCTGTAAGAGAAACAGCTATTAAAATATTTACAAGATGGCATTATACCCCCCAAAAACTAAATAAATTCTATCCGGAGATCTCCCCCAATTGCTTTAGGGGTTGTGATACCGTGGGCTCTCTGTTACACATCTTCTGGGAGTGCCTCAAAGTTCGGGATGTCTGGCTGGAAGTGTTCAACCTGATAGAAAAGGTTACGGGGAAAAAATTCCCACTCTCACACCTGCAATGCCTCCTATTCCAAAAAATTCCTGAAATCTCTACGCACCTTACACGTCTGACACATACCATCAACATTGCGATGCTATGGGTCATCTCTAAACATTGGAAAGAAGCTTACATCCCTTTCAACCAAGTCTTGAATAGAATTGAGGATATCAGATTGATGGAACAATACCATCATACCATTACAAACACAAAGCAAAACTTTGACCAGAAATGGACCCCTTAGTATCTATACAAATGTTCCTTGGTCACATAATTGAAATATCATTATGTAGCAGATTGACAAAAATTTGAGAAGTCTACACTATTGTAATTGTTAAACATATATTGGTAATATATCCAGGAACTATGTTGGGACACCTCCTCCTTTTACTGGGGAGGTGCCCGGATTATTATCCTCGTATTAGAGTTTCTACAAACTCATTCGCTCAACTCAATCATATCTGAGTTTTCTGGCAATGTTATGTTTCATACAAAGACAGATATTTAACGTTCACTAGGTTTTATTCTCTGTCTTTTTATTTTTCATTTTTCTTTCTTTTCCACTTTTATGTTTTTTCATGGACTATTACTTGAAAAATTGTTTTGAAGATGCACTTTTATGTTACTGACACAAATATCCATATTTTTGTATCTGAATATTTCTTCAATAAACGTTTATAATCAAAAAAAAAGAAAACCATGTCCTTAACCACTTAAGCCCCGGAGGATTTGGCTGCTTAAAGACCAGGGGGTATTTTGCGATTCAGCACTGCGTGACTTTAACGGACAATTACGCGGTCGTGCGACGCTGTACCTAAACGAATTTGATGTCCTTTTTTTCCCACAAACAGAGCTTTCTTTTGGTGGTATTTGATCACCTGTACAATTTTTTGATCATGCGCTATAAACAAAAAAATAGTGACAATTTTGTAAAAATAACAATATTTTTCACATTTTTTTAAATGAAATTCCCCAAAAAAATATGTAAAAATCAAAATTTTTTAACATTTTCGGCCAATTTGTTTTATGCTACATATGTTTGGTAAAAAAAAAAAAAATCGCAAAAAGCGTATTTTGATTGGCTTGCACAAAAGTTATTGCGTTTACTAACAAAGGGAAAGATTTTTGTCATTTTTGTTGTTTTCTTTTTAACGCGTAATGGTGGCGATCTGCGATTTTTTTGCGGTACTGCGACATTGGGGCAGACAGATCAGACCCTTGACTGACATTTTTGACACTTTTGGGGTTACCAGTGACATTTCTACAGTAATCAGTGCTATATATATGCACTGTTACTGTAAAATTACACTGGCAGTGAAGGGGTTAACTTTATTTGAGAGGGAGGGGCTGTGTGTGTCCCTAGGGGCGTGATTCTAACTGTGATTGGCTGTGGCTTGAGCTGTAGGAACAATGATCAACAGTCCTACATAGATACATTGTTTCTACACAGGGGAGAATGACAGGCGGCTTGTTTACACTAGCCGCCTGACTTTCTCCCTCTCCGCCGACGATCGCTGAGTGACCGGCGGACCCGATGCGCGGGGGGGTCCGTGACCGCCGGCGGGGCGCGCTCGCTCCCCAGAGCCTCACAGGCTAGTGACGTACCGATACGTCACTCTGCCTGTGAGGCACTGACCGCCGCAGTATATGTACTTGCGGCAGTCGGCAAGTGGTTAATGAAGACAAGAAGGGCCCCTTACCAGTAAAAACTGCAAACTCGGAACTTAGAGAAGTCAGGCAGTGAGAAGGCAATCAGAAGAATAAGCCAAGGCAAGGAAAAATCCCTGTCCAATCCCTAGGATGGTCAAAATAACTGAAAGAAAACCAGGCTGAGACCCCAAAGAACCACTGCAAGAAAAACAATACAATCAACACCCTGTACAAAGGCCCCACATGGCCTCTGAAAGGAACCGCCAAGGTAGAGTAGACCATTGATGGTCCTCAACATTGATCCAGATCAGACTGGAATAGCTAGGATCCATTCTATAGAGTACAGCTTGGAAGCTGGTTTCGAAAAGATGGTTCCTGAGTCCCGAGGGTGTAGGTTGGAGCAAATTGAACCCATGTATTAACCAGAGAATCTACTGCGAAAGCAAATTAATCCCTGGACAGGGAGACAATCCAATGTGGTTTGTGACAGAATCCTGGGGCTAGGGGGGCAACCAGTTAGCATCCCCCATTCTGAGATTTTAAACACCCAAGGCTAGTCCCCGTAGTCAAGATATAGACCACTAAAAGTCTACCTGCCACTTTTCACGCCAGGGAGCATCATAGCAGTCAGGGCTGGACCTGGAATCCTACCCAGTTCAGAAGCAGATCAGCTTCCCTGTAATTTTCAAGGCAACACATTAATACCTGATGGGTGATACAAGTCACCAACATTGCATAGTCCAAAAGAATCCCTGTCAGATAACCTTGCAGATGAGAGGTCCAGCATTGAAGCGATAATCAAAATACCCCAAGCTCTGAAAAGTTGATTGGGAGACAAGATTCCTCCAACGACCAAGCCTTTTGTAGCAAGAAGGTACCCAGGACTTCTTCCCAGCCATAGAAGTCTGGATTACCTATCAAGGCAATGAGTGGAGCAGATTCTATACTTGTCCAGCGTCAAGCTCCAGGGCAAGCCTGATCCCTGGCCCAAAACTCACCTGCTCCTTACCGCAGATTCTTAACAAGGGAGTGAACAGCCTGGAGGTTGCCCAGGGGAAAATAAAACCTGAACAGTGCTGAGACTAAGGCTTAGACACTTCAAGACATGGGATGGTTTAAGCGTTGAGTTCTGGAGATTTGGATCCAGGGTCTGCACAGTCTGATGGATGCTGGCTGACTGAGCCTGAGACAAGCATGCTTTCCGAAGAATGTCATCCATAATCCTTATTTGCACGTAAAACCCCAACATAACTTACAAAATTCCTGCTAAATTCTCACTCAATGGGGTGTGCTACATCGTATACCCATGGAGGGCTGTGTTTACCCACACGGGGATGCACAGGTGTTCTGTACATCCCTGTGCAGACAGTCCTGTTCATGTCAACTGGGATGCAGAGACTTCAAAGACAGATTTGTCATCCTTGCAGGTGTAGGTGCATGGACCCAAACGCAGACAGTGTGAGTTCAGGGATATACAACCACATGGATGTCAAGTTGGGAGCTATGGCTGTGTCGAGTAAGAACATGTGCTAGTGTCTTGGAGAAGACACCTGGAGCAAAGGACATGCTTAAGGAAAGGCCACACTTCGAAAAGAGCAGAAAACCTACAGAAAAGATGCAGGAAGTGCAGGATTGCCAGGGAAATGGGGACATGCAGTAGGCATTAAACAAGTTCCACAGAGTCTGGAAGGTTCCCCATATGGAGGAAGCAATGACCAACCGGTTTGATTCCATGCAGGAATTTTGTTTCTGAAGGGATGAGTAGGGGGCAGATGCCCCCTTAACCAAGATCCCAGGGGAGAGAGACTGCATCAGATCAGGGAGAAGTTCCACCAAACCAGAGATATACTGGAACAGTATTCAGGTGTGGCCTTCTAAGGACTCAAGTTGGCCTAGAAAAGCTGAGGTGATATAATTCCAAAATAAGAGTAATGTACAGGTACTTAATTGTCCTTGCATACCAACTCATCTGAAGGGATCAGAGATGTATAGTAACGAAGTAGAACTACTTAAGTACTGTACTTAAGTACCGAAATGCGGTATCTGTACTTTCCTAGAGTAGAATTTTTTTCTCCTACTTCTACTTTTACTTCACTACATTTTTTCGATGATTTCGATACTTCTACTCAAGTATTTTTTTTTTGTGCTGCATAGTTACTCGTTACTTTTAAAAAAATTACCACTGCCAGAACAGTAGATGGCAGGTTGCATAAAGCTCAAAAAATGTGTATAATGTCATTTGTAAATCAGCGCATACGAAAATAAAGGCTGTGTATAATAAAAGCTGCTATACCAAATCTTTCCAATAAAAAGAAAATATGAAACAAACAAATAAATGGTGCTACAGCGCTTAAAGTGCATCAAGAAACTACTAACAAACACAGGTTAATCATTTGAAATAATAAAAAACAATATGATGTTCAAACTTTTGACTTCTTTCTTTAATAACTACATAACACAGTACTTGTACTTCTACTTTCAGTACTTGAGTAGAAATTTTTTTTCAAAACTACTGGTACTTTTTACTTTTAGTACTTAAGTAGCACATTTTTTGAAAAAACTACTTGCAATACTTAAGTAAAAAAAATGTTGAATACTTTAGTACTTCTACTTAAGTAACTTTTTCTGCGAGCACTTCCACTTCTACTCAAGTCACTTTTTGATCGAGCACTTGTACTTTTACTCAAGTAGAAATTTCGAGTACTTTATACAAGTCTGGAAGGGATAGGGCTGGACTTCTTAGGTTGCGGACCTTGGTGAGCACCCAGTCTTGCAGGACTACTACAGTTTACTTGGGAATCCTACTGGCCCAGCTGTCAGCCCTTTGAGCGGTGATTTGTTTCTTTGCTTCAGTAAGACAGAACCACCAGGGACCCTCATAGACAAACCGCAAAGCAGCAGGATCAACAGCCTTTTGTGACAAATCACTGTACAAATGGTATACATGTGAGACACAACCAGAAGGGATACTCACACAGTCATAGGGTTAGGGGTCGTGTATGATCAGGCCACAGAGAGATGTTAAGTCAATGGCCATGCTTACCTAGATCTCTATAGGCTGCTGTACAAACTGCATACAGAGAGGCATTACTTCCAAGATACACCCACAAACCCTGTCTAGTGCATGACTAGGTCACAAAAGGAAACTGGACAGAAAATAGGAACATTACCAACTAGGTTTACTCATGGTCCTACTGCAAAGCTGTAGGTGTGAATGATCGTGTGTGACTAGGTCACCACAGACCACCATACAAACAGAATCTGTGAGCCATTGCCAACAAGGGGTACTAACAAACACCAGCAAAGCAAGATAGTAAATGGCTGCATGTGACAAAGCACCATAGGGGGCCATACCAACAGTATCTAATGAGGCATTACCGACAAGGATTACTTACAGACCCACTGCAGAGAAGGAGGGATTAGGAACTGAGTGAATGTCACCATAGGCTGCGGTACATCACACTACATAGTGAGACATCAGCAGCAAAGGTTAATTACATCCCACTGCATAGCAGGAGGGTTGGTGTCCACGAGTAAAAAAGTCATTATAGGCCACTGTATAAACCGTATACAGTGAAGCATTGTCAAAAAGGGTAACCCACAGGTCACAGTATCAGGAACACCGAGA